>NC_085098.1:6734764-6744764 GCF_963422355.1 Corticium candelabrum | reverse complement strand
CCCCCAGATCAACTGTGCCCGATGGGATTGCACGAGTGAGATGATACACGAAGATATCTAGAGGTGTAGCTACCCTGAGCTTCCGTGCAGCTACATGCGGTAGTGGTGTAGACTTGGAGCCGTCACTTATCTTGCGATAAATTTTAATTGAGTGCCACATTTCCTGCGTGGACGCCTGCCGTTTATTTAAATTTTTTCAACAAAACCGCGAGGTCAACGTGCCGGATCCGAGATGCGCACGTGGCCTACTCATGATGTGATATAAAAAGAGGAAGACCTCATCGACTCTATCAGAGTGTGTACGAGCTGGTGAAGGTCGATCATGTCTACTCTATCTCTTACCATTGGGCTTCTTGCTGCAATGATGCTTCTTGGTGGCGTCCATGCTGCTTCTCTGTCATTTGCGGATCGATGTAGGTTGTCTCCTCAGTTTGCTCAGCTGTTTAGTGCCCGTTGTCATCCCTACCTTACCAAACAAGACTGCGAAGTGGGAGAGTGGAGTAACTGGGCATTGACCAAAGACTTCGAAGGAGTTTGCCAACGAAGCAGAGCAAGGAAAAGGAGGACGTCCGTGCCCTAGTTTGAAAGAAACGAAAATTATAGAATGTAGAGAAATTTTGTTGATAGTGAAAATGTTTAATAATGATGGACATGTATGTTGTGTTTAGGTGTTAGTGATGTTGGAAAAGCAAAACAACTGCTGAACATTCTGAAATCAGGTTTGGGAGGATTTGGATCATTTAGTCCTGGTTTAGGTGAACCACACTCTATCGTCATCAACAATGTACATCAAAATGTGACAACAGCAAACATGACACCAGCAATACCAGTTGGACAAAAAGGACAAAGTGGTCTAGCTGGTATCCAAAAACGTGCTATATCTTGTCCTGCTGACCGTGACATTGTAATAATTGTTGACTCATCCGGTAGTGTGGACAACTCAGAGTTCACTTCTGCTCTTAATGATTTGAGTGAGCTCATTCCTCTGCTCTGTGGATATCAACCTGGTCTAATAGAAGAGTGCCAAGCCTACAGACTGGCCATGATAACCTATGGAAGCTCTCCAACACTCACATTTGACTTGGATGACAATCTTAGAAGGCACACAAACCAAATAAATGTTCAGAATGACATCAAAACAAAACCATATTACACAGATGGAGCGACAGCTACAGGTGATGCTCTCAAATTTGCATGGGATCGAGTTCTACAGGAATCTCATGGAATGAGACCAAACAGCAAGAAAACCATTCTTCTGTTGACTGATGGTCACTACAACAGTGGAACTCATAATCCTATCAATGTGGCAGAAGACTTGTTCCAAGCTTTCAATGACCAGTTGTCTATAGTGGCTTTGGGAATAGGAAATAATATTGACTACCAAGAGCTGATAGATATCACCAAACATTACAATCCTGCAAATCTGTTGGTCTTTCTCACAGAAACCTTTACCAGTTTCCATGACATTGTTGAGGAGATCAAGAGTCTTCTGACTGACGATCAAGCAACGTGCTCTGCAGACGTCCTTGTCAAGAAACGCTAGTGGCAACTACTAAGGAAACGACAGTTCAAATGTTTTCGCGCTGTGAATCAAAAAAATCAAAAATTAAACCTGAGATTTGATCACCGCATAATTACATCACACAATAGCATAAATTTGTGTTCCGTAGTTTTAATTGCGATAAAACAACCAAGTAAACAATCCTATAAATCTCTGATGCACAACAACAGCGGTAAACTCTCACAAACTACTGAAAACAGAAAATTTTACCTAATGAGTTAACTACGTGATGCTTACCAGCACTAGTCGCTAGCAACACTAAAACACGGCTGCATGAATTCCAAACAGAACAATAAAGTTCATAGCAGGTTTGCCAGAACTTTGTCAAAAAATTGCACAAACAACGATATAAGCCTAAAATTACTGCGTGGAGAAAAAGGACGCTGCAAACAAACAAATCTAGTCTAAAGACTGTCAATTGGTTCTTGCTTTGTAGAAAATTGTGGCTGCGTTCAATTTAGAATAAACCTACAGCTCAAGAAAGCGACTGTCTGTGCTAGGAACTTGCACGCCCAGGATGTGAAAAACAAACTGTGAAACCGCGTCTAGGAATGCCGCAGTATTCGTCGAGCGAGGCTTGTTTTGAAGCATTTGGGCTGCTCTGTCGCCGGACTACAACCCTGAAATACTCTCACATTGGGATCCAACCTGGTCGCTTACAAGAGGCATGGTCGGAACATTCGCTGTTTCTTTGTCGCCCTAACCTGCAAATTAGCATCCCTAACCTGCAAATTAGCATCCCTAACCTGCAAATTAGCATCCCTAACCTGCAAATTAGCATCCTAAAACTCGGTATAGTGTGATCACCTGATCCGGAACGCCCACTAGAGAGAGCGTTCTCTCTGGAGCGACGTCCAGTACCGATTGCATAGACCTTCTTCTGCACTACAGATTGACTGATGGATCACTTTAAGTCTGAACGTTGCTGTTTGCTTGTGTTTGTAGTTTGTCGGGCTTTAGCTACACGTGAAGGTGATTCTGCCGCGTTTCTTGCCACCGAATGTCGTGTTCTAGTAGAATGTTTCGGCTAGCAACCGTACGGGGTGCTTGACTATTGTAACCGACAACGGATAATCCCACGTTCCAACACAACGTATATAAGACACGTACGTGCTCAAACTCGAGCTAACAACCTGGTCTGAGTTTGTCTGTTGTCGACGGATTTCCTGTCTCATCGTTGCAGTATGTCGCTTTTCTCAGCTTCTCTAGCTGCGCTCTTCACCGCTCTACTACTAGTTGAAGACTTCGGAAACGTTCAAGCTGGCGTTCCGTCTATCGGCGATAAGTGCAGGAGGTCTTCTCACTTTGCTCAGATATTTAGAAAGCTTTGTGAACCCCACCTTACTGCTCAAGACTGTCAAGTAGGAGCGTGGGGTCAGTGGGCAGCAAGCAAGACATCTCAAGGTTGTTCTCTAAGCAGATCAAGAAAAGTCACCAGTTGGGCGAGAAATGGAGGAAATCCTTGCCCTAGTCTGAAAGGAACAAAAACGATTAATTGTAAGAAACAAGAAAGATATAAAACTCGCGCTCTTTGCCAATTAATCAATGTAAATGTTGTAGGTCCTAGTTCGAAAAACGAAGCGCAACAACTGCTAAGTGTTTTGAAGTCTGGTCTAGGCGGATTCGCGCCGTACAGCCCGATTAGAAGCTCTGTTCGATTGACAGGAGGCCCCGGTCTAAGAGGCTCACCTGGTGATCGTGGTGGACCGCTCCTCAACCAGACTCACACACGGCGTTACGGGGTGGCGAAGCGTTCAGTAAACTGCACTACTGACCGTGACATAGTGATCATAGTGGACACGTCCGGTAGCGTGGGCAAAAGTGACTTCCAATCTGCTCTTAGTGACTTGAGTGACCTCATTCCTATGCTTTGCGGATTTCAGCCTGAAATGATAAAATACTGCAACTCCTACAGACTGGCAATGCTAACCTACGGCAACTCTCCTAAACTAGCATTCGACTTGGACGACTATCTATACAGGCATAAGAGACGAGTAAATATTAAAAACGACATCAAGACAAAACCAGTGTACACAGGAGGAGGAACAGGTACCGGTGCAGCTCTCAAATTTGCACGGGATCAAGTTCTACAGGAATCATTTGGGATGAGACCATACAGCAAAAAAGCCATTCTTCTGTTGACTGATGGTCATTCCAACGGGGCAACTAATCCAGTCACGGTAGCAGCAGAAATGTTTGAACACTTCAAAGACAAAGGCGAGTTGTCAATTGTGGCTTTGGGAATAGGAGACAACATTGACTACCAAGAGCTGATAGACATCACAAACCACCACAACGTTGCAAATCCTTTGGTCTACTTCACACAAACCTTCCAGAGTTTCCATGAGGCTGTTAGTACACTCAAGACTCTGACCGAACAAGTAGACACATGCTCTGCAGATGTTCTTGACAAGAAACGCTGAAGCAGAGATAACTGACAATGGTCTAGAGTTCGTAAACATAATTTCAAAATTGGAAAGTTGTGCTTTGGTCAGTTTGACAACTTTGTACACAATGTATCAATTGTAGCACTTTAAAGTAATGTGAAGTTGAGCTTTCGTCGTTTATCTACAATATAATAATCGTGACAATTCAAGTACTGTGCAATCCAAAGAATCATGCATCAAAAGTTACAAACACGAGGACGACATGTTTGTTCAATGTCTATTTTAACACAACTCGTGTGTGTGTGTGTGTGTGTGTGTGTGTGTGTGTGTGTGTGTGTGTGTGTGTGTGTGTGTGTGTGTGTGTGTGTGTCAATGTCTGTCATCAGGCTGGTTTACTCTCACAGCCACAAACGTCGTTGATTATAGTATTGGAATCATACAAAGAGCTCTAATCAAATTAGCCAAAATTTGTAAAATTGCTTGTTAATTAAAGAGAAAAGCACGCATCAACACCCCCCTCCCGACATTATCTGCTGTCATTGTTGCATTCCATTCGTCAATTTGGGCATTGACATGACAACATGTGACTATACACATGACTGGTGCAGAACTAGAGGCATACTTGAACACCGCAGCAGCACGAACTCTTAACACTGAAATGCATCATTAAATGTTACTTTATTTCTACGATTTCGTGAAGTAAGTAGACGAAACCACAATGTTTAACTATGTATACAAATCACTCACTCTGCTGACCAACCACATCTAACCTTGTAATAGAAACAGTACATATAAATGAAACACGT
The DNA here is from genome assembly GCF_963422355.1 of Corticium candelabrum. Classification (NCBI taxonomy): domain Eukaryota; kingdom Metazoa; phylum Porifera; class Homoscleromorpha; order Homosclerophorida; family Plakinidae; genus Corticium; species Corticium candelabrum. The sequence goes on along the minus strand of NC_085098.1, from coordinate 6,740,010 downwards.
CAACAGGCCAACTCAACGATGTAGCTTCGAGTGAGTGCTCTCAACTCAGACAAACTGTAGTCTTCCAACATGGGAAGGCCAGCAATATACGGTGCCAATGAGACAGGTGGCAGAGCACTGTCGTCGAGAACCAAATCTTCATCAGGATGATCCTAGAAAGAAACAACTTGTAAAAACAGAATTAATAACTCCGAGTTAAAACAACAAATTATAACATCTCGTTTCGTATGAGGACATTGCAACACTAACAATAGTTTCTGGATACGTCAAACGATCCTTTCAACATTGCTACATTCAGCAACTTCCTTCCTAATTACCTGAGGCATGGAAGTGCTAGGGTATAGTAACGCAGGCGGATACCAACGACCCGACCAATTGTACGACTCGCCAAGCCTACTGCGCATACTCTCATTGTCACAAGAGCGGATGCTGTCAATTATCTAATTGTTGCAATGATGCACGGATGATTAGAGACACACGTACAGTATAAGATTTTTTGAATTTATTCCGGCCGATTTTATTTGGCGGTTGGACATCATTGTTGGATAATTGATACCGTATATGTACTATATTCCCCACCCACTAGAGCTGCGTTCGTGGCCATCACATTTCCCTAATCTACTGGTCTCCAACTGCGTAACTACTGTATGTATTGTATTAATGAAGACTTGCTGTGTCAGTGCAAAAAACGTATCACTCATGACTCGTCCTGCTTCATCCATAGCTTCACGACCCCATTCTCATATTTAACCTTCCTGTTAGACAGGATCTACAATAGGCACAACAGACAGCAAGCAGGGGTTACCACTTTGTGGTCACATCACCATCATGTCTGATCACGTGTGTGATGACGTCAGTATATCTCGCTGGCAAAGTAATAGCAGATTCTATATTGGCACTCGCTGAAAAATCCACCAATCCGCCAAAATAAATTCTCCGCAAATATTTCATCTTATATGGTATACTAGAGTGTTGCTATGTCAACAACACAACACAGATGGTAGGCTCTAACTTACAGCAAACGTTTAGTGAGAAAACAATAATTACAGTCTAGTTGGTGTAGAACTAATGAGCAAGAGAACAAACTAGGTAGCAGCCGAGGGTTTAGCACTTTAGTGCTTTTTCGTTTATGTTTGTTGTGTGTTGTGTGTTTTGGATTTCATGTTTATTGTGCTGCATCTAAAGTATCCAGTAGATAAACTGTTGTCCAAGGTTCTCCCCACATAGATAGTACTACTATCGACAGGATGTGCTTCCTATGAACTCATACCGATCATGACATGGAATAGAGCCCAACTCAGTGCACCCCTAGAGAGTGTACAGTCCTTCCAGTGTAACTGTATACAACCCTCCACACTAATTACAGTAAAAGACTTCACATTTCACTCTGACATAATAACAAACTAGACTGTACCTCATCCTCTACCTGTGTGCTTGACCACATGCTGGTGTTACACTCTTTTGTAAAAAGAGGACTGGTATAGCATCACGTGACCACTTATTTCATTAATCAATTAGTAAGGACACACTTAATAAGCTCAGATTCCTAAATCGTTACACCACCAAGGATGAGCGATCCATCCCTCATGCTCTAACCGACTACGCATTGTGCATCAAAATGTATGCAAATATAAACATAACAAACTAGACTTGTACTGTACCCAGTCCTCTTCTCGCAAAAGAGTACCACCAGCACGTGGTCAAGCATGTGAATATACGGGCGTGTGAAAAGAGCACTGGGTACGAGACCAATAACAACAGTAACCAAGACATCAATCACTTAATACACACAAAAACAGAATCTCTCTCTTGCATGTTTACTAAGTAAGTAAAACTGGGTACAGTGTAGCCACACTAAACCCATACCTACCTCAGATACCGAGAACGTCTTCTTAAAGGTGCAGGGTCACCGTCGGACATGCGCATTGCATTGCTTTGAAAAGGGTGCACTTTTTCAAATACTCAGTAACCACGAGGACTTAAACGCTCTAATTTGCACTTAAGGCCAAGCTGACTGAAGTCTCTCTACAGCCTGAATTAGTACGATCAAGACATTGCAGTGTGAGGTTGCGTTAGACTGTGACTCTGGCAGCATAATTCTAGGCTTTTTAGATGTACTTCTCGGAGGTTTTCGTCTAAGACTCAAACTGAGGTTGCTACACTGCAGTTTTGGTAAAACTCGACACACACTCTCGCACTTCGAGCCAGACCAGAGTTCCTAATGCTCTACACGTGACCAGAAAGCACACGTCACGTTCTCGTACGTGGCATCTCCCATAGTCACGTCTTTCTCTCAGAGTAACCAAGCGCACTCAGTTCACAGTGAGCACCAAAATTTGCATTGTATAAAGCATACACTGCTGCCGTGCCCGTCAATCGACACCTAAATAGCCAGTTTTGCAGTAGTTTTGTCTATTGACCTTTGCGCATGCACAACAGACAAACAGCATTTGAAGAGCTAACTGGTGATCGAAACTGATTTTCTTGCCAGGACACTTGAACATATGTTACGGACAATAGCATATAACGCAAAAGATACCTCACTTGAGATCGGCTCAAGTGCGCATGTCCAACCGTGACCCTGCACCTTTAACTTATAAATCCCATAACACAAGATCCACTGACTTGTGTAGTATAACATAGCAATAAGAGAGACAAAGATAACTGCTAAACTATAACACATTCTTGCACACAAACTTGTAGCAATTTCTCTTCTAATAAATCAACAGAAACAATAAAGTAACGGAATCCATACCAATAAAAACAAGAAAATCTTCAAGTAGTTTGCACAGTTCTTTGCCATCTCAGCTTGACAGAGCCTGCAAGTACGACAGCAAACATAACTCCAGCAAATAGTGTACATGTGGTGTGTGTGTGTGTGTGTGTGTGTGTGTGTGTGTGTGTGTGTGTGTGTGTGTGTGTGTCTGTTTGTGTCTATCTGCATTCGTGTGTGTGTGTGTGTTTGTGTCTATCTGCGTTCGTGTCTATCTGCGGTCGTGTGTGGTGTGTGTGTGTGTGTGTGTGTGTGTGTGTGTGTGTGTGTGCACGTGTGTGTGTGTGTGTGTGTGTATCTGCATTCATGTGCGTGTGTGCGTGCATGTGTGTGTGTGTGTGTGTGTGTGTGTGTGTGTGTGTGTGTGTGTGTGTGTGTGTGTGTGTGTGTGTGTGTATCTGCATTCATGTGCGTGCATGTGTGTGTGTGTGTGTGTGTGTGTGTGTGTGTGTGTGTGTGTGTGTGTGTGTGTGTGTGTGTGTGTCTGTAGGAACTACTAGCTCACCTATCCCTTGCTGTTTGGCATGTCAACATTTCAAGTCGAGAACATAAAGATGCCGTTTCATCTTGTAGTTCTATCAACTCCGCATCAGAAGGTCTACCCTATAATTATGATATCACACACTCGTTAGTTCATACATCTTGATGTTGTGATGACGTCCAACCTGACTAAGAGCATTCACTTTGTCTGACAAAAGAAGATAATCCAACAGGATATTTCCACCTTGTGGCCAATCTTGAATATCGCTGTTCCTTTCTGATGGTGCCAGCTGCTCAAGAAGATCCTTCAAATAATCGTAGTCTTCTAAAATACAAAGCACCGTCCAGCAATGAGACAATAAGATAATATACATATATATGCATGTACATGGTGTGTGCGTGCGTGCATGTGTGTGTGTGTGTGTGTGTGTGTGTGTGTGTGTGTGTGTGTGTGTGTGTGTGTGTGCATGCATGTGTGTGTGTGCGTGTATGTGTGTGTGTGTGTGTGTGTGTGTGTGTGTGTGTGCATGCATGTGTGTGTGCATGCGTGTGTGTGTGTGTGTGTGTGTGTGTGTGTGTGTGTGTGTGTGTGTGTGTGTGTGTGTGTGTGTGTGTGTGTGTGTACTAGCCTTCAATGATGGCATCAGATGCAAGACTTGATAATATGATGCTATGGGCAGCATTCCAATGACCAGCTTTCAAAACATGCTCTGCTTCTACGTCCGGATACTCAAAGTAATGAGCACGACATGCCTGAGCATCAACAATTTGTGACACAATCACAACAAAGTAACAAACAGTGCTCTCTCACTTTTGCTTCATGCAGCCATTCCTTTGGAACGTTTAACTCGTTGGTAACAAATTTCTCTCTTAATTGCTCGTGTTCATCTGGCTCCAACTGACAGTTTCTTGCCAGAAAGTGACGCACTGATGTTTCTCTTGACTCTGGGTTGTCAATGTGTAGAAGTACAAACACAGCCCATTCCCACAAGCCAAGAGACTCGAGTTGAGCCGCAAAATTGGTGTGAGTGAGATCTTGTCTGTACATTGGCATGTGGTCGTAGTTAAGACTTCTCAGCTGCTGGAGCAAGATCCAGCTACACAACAAACAAAATCAACAAATGACAACAAACAACAACAAAAGACAACAACAAACAACAACAAATAATAACAAACAACAAACAACAACAAATAATAACAAACAACAAACAACAACAAATAATAACAAATAACAAACAACAAACAACGACAAATAATAACAATTAACAAACAACAACAAACAACAACAATTGACAACAAACAAAAAATGACAGCAAACAACAACAAATGACAACAACAAATGCCAACAAATGAGAACAAACAACAACAAATGACAACAACAAATGACAACAAATGAGAACAAACAACAAATGACAACTAACAATAACAACAAATGAGAACAAACAACAAATGACAACTAACAATAACAACAAACAACAACAAATAACAACAAACAACAACAGATAACAAATAAGAACAAACAACAAACAATGCAGAAACGTCAACTGGTTCAAATCAGTTACATAAAACATATGATTAGGCCGCACCGAAAAAATTGTCAGCTTGGGGTAACCCGCCCGCTCGTATTTGGAGGGCTGCTGGTAGTTTTTTGCACACGCGCTTACTGAGAAATAAAATGTCTTCTGTTGCTCTGTGAGTATCCGTGTCCAAGGCAGCATGCATTTTGAGAGATGGCAAGATTCTTAGTGTCTCTGGGAACTGTAGACTTCGTGAGGTATTGCAGGAGACTGGATTAGGTGATCGGGTGAACGATGTACATAGCGTGCGAACTGCGACCACAGACACTTCCTCCAAACAAGACGTGGAGTTAGATGATGAGGTACAGCTCCATGCCGAGTTTAAGCGTCAATACGTGTACTCTCTTTTGAGGCATCGGTCAGAAACAGAATGTATGTCCAGTCTAACATCTGACAGATTTCAAAACTTTCTGCTC
>NC_085098.1:6722264-6729764 GCF_963422355.1 Corticium candelabrum | reverse complement strand
TATCCAGTGATTGTACTGCGCATGCGTAATGATGATAATTTTTCTTGATCTGAGACAAAAAAGCTTGTGGGCAGCGACTGACACAAATATATTTTTGGAGTTGCCTGATGCTTCATAGTGGCCATCAACTGTTGCAATAATCAACTCCAAATACATCATGGAGCTACATCCATCGACTAAAACAATTTTCAAAGCTAAGGTTGTATTAGTTTTGTCCTCCAACTCCGTCTTACTAAGCTTCACTCGGTTATCACATAACAAAACCAAGGACTTGGATGTGCTAGCCAAAAACCAGACAAGCCTAACATGAACAAACAAACAGACAGACAGACAAACAAGCAGACAGACAGACATACAGACAGACAGAGAGACAGACATACAGACATACAGACAGACAGAGAGACAGAGAGACAGACAGACAGACAAACAAGCAGACAGAGAGAGAGAGAGAGAGAGAGAGAGAGAGAGAGAGAGACAGACAGAGAGAGAGACAGAGAGAGACAGAGAGAGACAGAGAGAGAGAGAGAGAGAGAGAGAGAGAGAGAGAGAGACAGACAGAAAGCAGACAGAGAGACAGACAGACAGACACACAAGCAGACAGACAGATACTCTATTCTCATATAGACTCTACTAGTACATAAGCTAGGAATTTGTGAAAGCAAACCATTCCTTGCAAACAACAAAGTCATAGATTAACTAATGGACTTGGCCTTGAATGTCAAAATCAATTAATAGGCCATCTAGAGCAGCCATCGATACAAGAAAATGAGTTGACAAAGAAAAGGCAACAAATGACAATCCAACTGTGAGATAAAGGCGAACGCAGAGCTCAGAGAAAGGTGCGTACACAACCCTGACTGACAGCAGACGCCAACTGAAGCCACAAGAAGATGACAAGACAAGAAATGACAACAAGAGACCATCCAGCAGACAGACAGACCGGTAAACAGACAGGCAAACACCCAGACAGGCAAACAGACAGAGAGGCAAACAGACAGAGAGGCAAACAGACAGACAGGCAAACAGACAGACAGACAGGCAAACAGACAGACAGACAGACAGGCAAACAGACAGACAGACAGGCAAACAGACAGACAGACAGGCAAACAGACAGACAGACAGGCAAACAGACAGACAATCAGTCAAACAGACAGACAGGCAAACAGACAGACAGACAGGCAAACAAAGAGACAGACAAACAGATAGACTGCATGAACAACAAGAGTATGAGCGTACAACCATCCATCAATACAACAGGCTGTAAACAACGTAATGACTCATGATGTCGTCAATAGCTAATACAAACTGTAAATCATAACGAGTCTTATCCGAGTAGATCTAAAGGCAAAATATGACAAACGTTTTTCGTTTCTACCAGACAAATTGAAAGTTCAAGACGCAACAATCTGCACGTTTTGTCCCATCACTGAGACATGTCCACACATTGTGTCACCTCACACCTATGTAATAACACCAAATCAACGGTCGACGGACATACTAAACACTCGACAGTTACCGTATCCGACCAAATACAAGCCCCAGGCTTTAAATAGAATCAAGCCCAGGGCTTTAAATAAAATTTAAGACTGGGGCTTCAAATAAAATTGAAACCCCGGGCTTCAAATAAATTTCAAACCTCGGGCTTCAAATAAAACTAAAGCCCGGGACTTCAAATAAATGTAAACTCCAAGGCTTCAAATAATATTAAAGCTTGGGGCTTTAAATAAATGTAAACCTTAAAGCTCCAAATAAAATTAAAGCCTGGGGCTCCAAATAAATGTAAACCCTGGGGCTTCAAATAATATTAAAGCCCGAGGCTTTAAATAAATGTAAACCTTAAAGCTTCAAATAAAATTAAAGCCCACGGCTTTAAATAAATATAAACCCTGGGACCAAATATAAATAAACGACAGCATTTGTGGACCATCTATACGCCTGGAACCAAAATAACACCCATGCCCTAGTATACGCCCAGAAAAAAGGGTTTCTTTTCTATACGTCCAAGGCGTTATTACAGGCGAATATGGTAGCAGTGCAGGCCGGTCACGTGACATATGAGCTGCTAGGCAACTACACAACATGTGACCAAATAAATGTCCCGTATGTCTAAATAGTGGACGCGAATCAAGCTGCATAGCTTTTAGTATGCCACGCAAAGGTTTTAAATATTTGATTCATAGTTTCTCACCAGAAGTTCATTTCAAAATGATGCAGGCGGATGGGCGGGCGGACCATCACGCCATGTTTTCTACACGTACTTATACGTACTGCACAGAATCAACTGCGGGTGTCCAAGACAATGAGTATTAATTAATATCAATAATAACTTGTTCAATACCAGAACAATAAATCAAACGTTACAGACTGTTTCACACTACCGAGAATTTCCGAAACAGCGCCCAGCCAAACGAAGGCCCACTGGGCGATCTTTTGGAAACTGTTCTCATTTACAGCCCACGGGCCGCTAATGAGAATCAAGATTGTAGTGTGTGATTTGACGTCGCCGCCCAAAGTTAGTCGATATTTCAAGGGTGTATTGGTAACGTGCGTTACTATATTACAGTGTAAGTACAGGTTTCGCAACCAGACAGCAGTCTTACACTGTGGATAAGAAGGAACCTCTAGAGAAATGTCTGACAAGAAGCGTAGGACAGTCAGGTCTGGTCACACTCCTCAGTTGATAAAGACTAAACAGTATGCAAGACGTTAACAAGACGAGCCTCACACTAGCCTACTGTGTGGTACTCAAGTCAATCTGCCAATTTCCAGAGTTTCCTACGAACAGCCCAGGCGCTTATTGAGAACAAATTTTTTTCAACTAAATCCCATTTTCCATATTGCTGCACTGGGCGCTGTTTCGTAAATTCGCAGTAGTAATAAATCCTCTACTGAAGGATGGTCTTCTTTGTTGTCAAACGATACCCACAAAAGTTGAGTAATGGAGATAACGACGACTTCATGCAGGGCGTATTTTTCATGTGGGTGCTGATGAGAAACTATGAATCAACAAATAGTGGCCTTATTGACAAGTAAAGCAACTTGCAACTCTCTAGTGTGCAGCCAGTATCTGCATACCAAATACAACTATGTCTAATACAAGCCCCGGGTCTTTTATTAGGGCCCAGCTTATTGCATTCTAATAATTAATTATGCCTGGGGCTTGTATTTGGACAGATACGGTATAGTGTAGCGCAAACGTGTCTCACCGATTGCCCAAGATGGTACGCTGCATCATCTGCAATGGCATACGATGAATACCACTACGAGGCTCTCTTTCATTGTCGGACGACTCGCTGAAGAACGAAGCCTTCATGACTTGAACTCGTCGTGAGTTCACGCCTCCCAGTAGGCCAACGTTGATGTCAGAGGATGAAGTAGCAGCAGCATCAATAAAGCCCATTTGCGAATGCAACAATTCTCGATTTTCATCGTCTTGCAGTTCGGCCATTTCCTCATCGTCGTCAGTGAGACGAGACGCCTGGTTTGTAGCGGCAAGTGAAGCTTGACGAAGTTGCTGTTGCCCTTGTTGTAGTTGCTGCCGCTGCTGCTGCTGCTGTCTCTGCTGCTGAGATTGTTGAGGTAGTCTCTGTAGTTGCCCTTGCCTTGATGCTATGCCTCCGACATCATCATCAGAATCATCGTCCTCCAGTCCGTACCTAGTGAAATGATCGACCTGTAAAGAACAAAGTAAATACAAAGTCTATTCAACAGTTGATCCTGGTGATCAAGATTGCGTCTTCCGGTTGGTCTACATGCACGCATACAAGGCTAGCATATTGCTGTGTTGTCTCGTTTGTGGCGATTGTTTTCTGATTGGTCTTACTGACTGACCTCAAATATCCATGACCCGGTCTCGGGTAAGTAGTCGATGAATGTTGCTCCCGTCTTCACTGTTGATCGTTTCACTTTCTCGGCATACTTCATGTTTTGTAATCTCTCAGGATCCTAACAACAACCAATCAACCATGCCACACATGCACAAGCACACACACACACACACACACACACACACACACACACACACGCACACACACACACACACACACACACACACACACACACACACACACACACACACACACACCTTGATCAGATCTCTCGTTGATTTATCAATTGGCCATGTTCCATCTAATCTCACTCTTGCCTTCTTGTTCAACTCTTCGCCCTGCGGTGGTGTCGAGTCTCGATCAGGATAAACAATGATCTCTTTCCGACTGATGTGCACTGTAAACAACCAATCACTACATCATGATCAATGCCTCTAGTAGACACCATCCAAGATCACATGTCATTGTCACATGACATCATCGCTTGACATTGTCACATGACATCATCACATGACATTGTAACATGCATCCAATATCCTTTACGGTATATACATATTTCATCAAACACAATTCTGTAATTCTTGTCAAAGCAAATTTTTACCAAATAATAAATATCCGACATATTCCATGCACACTGCACTACAGTCTAAGGTAGTAATACCGTAATATTATGACTCACAGAAGGTACTGTGTGCAGTACTCAGCAGATACTCATGCAGAGCTGCTGATGACATTTATTCCCTTGATGAAATGTGACTTGGCAGACTTTGCCAAATTGTTTGCACAACAAAATACTTGTCATTATGATACTGTATGTATAAACATTGTCACACAAAAACAAAAAAATAAATAATAAAATTATTTCCATTTCCTAGAACCTTTAATCCCAATTATTTTCTATGAGTTTCAATATATTAATTTAATCATTTTGATAGCCAACTGTAACAACAAACTTACCAATTTCATCCAAGTTTAGGCCATAAACGTTTGTCTCCCCTAAGAAAGTCACCTTTCCATAACCTTCACGTTCAACAGTGAAGTCATCAACGATTAGTTCTCCTGATGGTTGATCCTCGGCCATCGTTCTCAGCTCTTCCATTGATGGAACGGTTTCATATCCTGGCCTTGAGAGAGTTATTCCTGTGATGTCATCCGGAGAATGTCTACCAGTAGGTGATGGTAGTAGTTGACTGTTGTTTCTTGGAGATAAGATACTTCCGTCTATTGATGAGGATGACGTCTCGTTTGTGTCTCTGTCGGGAGTTGACGGTTTGGGATTGGACCATTCAGACACGGTGTTGTCTAGGGATCTGTCCCGACTATGAACGGAAGAATGATTGTAAAGGTCCAAACACGGCAAGAGCAAAATACATGCAAACAAGTATAGACAAAGAGAGACAGACTAACATACATACATACATATACGCATACACAAATATACGTGCACGCGCACACACGGACACAACACAGACACAGACACAGACACAGACACAGACACAGACACAGACACAGACACAGACACACACACACACACACACACACACACACACACACACACACACACACACACACACGACATGCAAGAGTACAATACAACCACATACACACACAAATCAAAAACTCAACACAAAAATTACTAAACAACTCTTACACGGGCTGAGGCCTGATCACTTCGTTCGTGTAGTTCTCACTAATCAAGAGTCCCGGAGACTTCCCTTTGCTACCACTTCCTTCCCCCATACCGTTCATCTGACCAAACGATCTCACACGCTCGTCACTGCCGCCGCTCTGCAACAATCCGCTTTCCCTATCCGACATGGCAAACTGGACTCCCGTCGACATGCGTGGCCTCTGTGGTGTTATGAGATCGGACAACACCGAGTCGGATGTAAGAACAGACATCGAAGTGACGGCACCCGATTGTGCAGAAGTGTTACTATCTGCAGTCACCGGCAGCATCTGAAACAGTCAACATGAATGTGAGTTCAGCAACGACACAAAGGTAAGCAACTACAGGCCTGGCAATAAGATTTGTGACTAGCTGGACAGACAGGCTTCTTGTCTGGATGTTTTCGTGAGGTTGAACAACATGCAAACGAGTTTGGCTAGAGTACATTCTAACCAATGCAAACAAACAAACAAACAACCAGACAGACAGACAAACAAAAAGACAAACAGACAAACAAACAGACAAATAAACAGACAGACAGACAGACAAACTAACAAACAAACAGACAGACAGACAGACAAACTAACAAAAAGACAGACAAACAAACAAACAGACAAATAAACAAACAGACAGACAGACAAACTAACAAACAGACAAACAGACAGACAGACAAACTAACAAAAAGACAGACAAACAAACAAACAGACAAATAAACAAACAGACAGACAGACAAACTAACAAACAGACAAACATACAAACATACAAACATACAGACAAACAAACAGACAGACAGGCAAACAGACAAACAGACAGACAAACAGACAGACAGGCAAACAGACAGACAAACAAACAGACAGACAGACAAACAAACAGACAGACAGACAGACAAACAGACAGACAAACAGACATATAGACAAACAAACAAACATACAAATGACAGCTGCCTTGAGCCACGAGGTGTCTGTGAAACTATAATAGACAGACTGTACCAAGAGAGAAGGCACAACTTTTGCGTTGAATCAGAGCTTCATTGTCAATCAGCCGCTGTTGCTTCTTCTTGCAGTATTCATTCACACAGACAGGCGGACAGACAGACAGACAGACAGACAGACAGACAGACAGACAAACAGACAGACACACACACACACACACACACACACACACACACACACACACAAACAGACACACAAAAAGACAGACAGACAGACAGACAGACAAACAAAAAGACGAACAAAAAACAGACAAACAAACAGACAAACAGGCAAACAGACAAACAAACAGACAGACAGACATAAACATAGATGTGTCGATATGTAAACAAGCTCACCTCTGGTGACCGTTTCGGTTTGATGACGAGAGTTTTGATGCTTCGTCTTGGAACGAATGCTTCCGACGTGAGTAATCTGCTGTCGTCTTCGTCTTCAAAGAGTTGAGACCTGCTGTTTGGTTTACCTGTGATCCTTCTAGGTTTGGCTTTTGACAAAGGTTTTGCCATCACTTTGTAGTGAGGAGGTGTGCCTGCTGAGCGAGCAATAGAAGGACCACCAGATGATGTGGTTGTTTCGGAGTCCTTTGCTTCCTAAATGAAAGAAATTGAAGGTTGTCAGGCGGTGTTTCGAAATGATACAAACAACAGAGACAGACAGACAGACAGACAGACAGACAGACAGACAGACAGACAGACAGACACAGAAAAACAGACAAACAAGTAAACAGACAGACACACAGACACAGAAAATAGACAAACAAGCAGACACACAGACAGACACAGAGACATAGACAAACAAGTAAACAGACAGACAGACAGACAAACAGACACAGAGAAAGACACACACACACACACACACACACACACACACACACACACACACACACACACACACACACACACACGCATGCACGCACGCACGCACATGCACACACACACACACACACACACACACACACACACACACACACACACACACAGACACAGAAACAGACAAACAGCAAACAGACAGACAG
>NC_085098.1:6679764-6707264 GCF_963422355.1 Corticium candelabrum | reverse complement strand
GAGTACAGATAAAATACAAACGCCGCCCTCGAATAAACGCTGCATTTCAGAAGGAAAATCCTATGGAAGCATACATGAGGCAATCATTTTGCTAGACTACTTGAATACTGTACAGTACAGTAAAAGTAGGTGTTGTTCTCTTGAAGAGATGTCAAACCTACAGCGTGACACTCCCATAAAGCACGGAAAGAGAGCGGTTAACAAATAAAAGCCGCAGTTGGGGTGTTAGCTAAAATAAACGCTCCCGTTTAATTAAACGCCGTAGTTGGGGCATTATCTAAAAATAAACCCCCCTGTTTAATTAAATGCCTCAGTTGTGCCATTAGCTAAAAAATAAACGCCCGTGTTTAATTAAATGCCCCAGTTGGGGTGCTAGCTAAAAAATAAACGCCATCCTCGTTTAAACGCCGCAGTTGGGATGTTAACTAAAAATAAACGCTGTGGCGTTTAATCAAAGAAATACGTTACCATAAATCGTCAGTGTTTAAGAAATGTAAATGTCATGCAACACGTTCATGTGGCCACATGAGTCTCAATATGATTCTCTATCAGGGATGATCTGGATCGGCGGCTACAGGCTCAAGAGTTGGCCAACATACTAAGAGACTTGTGAGGATATACTTACTGGCATATTTCCACGTAACTTTTCGTTAGGAGGTTTTCGTTCTAGTCAAAATCCTGCCGTGTTCTTGGGGTATGTGACATCGGCGCCCGGCAGCCGCGACTACAAGAAACTTATCTCTGATGGCGGCGTTAAGGTAGGAGAGTCGGAACTCTGGTTGTCTTGTATAACGTTTGATTCGTAGGACATTGATGAGACGGACATGGATCGTTGGTGTCAATATATTTTCTATAAGAACCTCATTAGGTATCACAGCATACTGAGATATGCTCAAATTCTGATTTTAATAATTGACTTTGTTATTGTAGATTGGGTTATGCTCGGATTTCTCATAGTGGGTTAAGTGATACTGAAGCTCAGTTAGCCAAGTTCAGATTTACTAAATCGCCGGATGATGCTGACCATGGTAGAATTACAGTTTATCCGGAAGACGTCCCTGAACATCTACACTTCCCATCCAAGTAAGGAAGACATATTATTAGTTTAGGACAGACAGACAGATGGATGGATGGATGGATGGACAGACAGATGGACTGATGGATGGACAGATAGACAGACAGACAGGGAGATGGACTGCCAGACAGAGAGACATATTGACTGATGGACTGATGGGCGGACAGACAGACAGACAGGTGGACTGAAGGAAGGACAGACGTTCAGATGGACTGATGGATGGACAGATAGACAGACAGGCAGACAGACAGATGGTCTGATGGATGGACAGAGACAGACAGATGGTCTGATGGATGGACAGAGACAGACAGACAGATCGACTGATGGATGGACAGACAGACAGACAGACAGATTGTTTTATTCTCTCCCAAACTGTAAATGTAACAATCGCAAAGTGATGGACTGATGGACGGACAGACAAACAGACAGATTCATGATTGACTGATGGACAGACAGACAAACAGACAGATTGACTGATGGACAGACAGACAGACAGACAAACAGACGAGCACTATCAGTTATTGTTTCCATTATAGGTTCGGTTCCTATTACGAACAATCATACAAACGGTGGGACAAGCATCACTACCAAGACAGAACGCCCAAATACTTTCTTCCCTAATAGACTTCAATTCTCTTTACTACGTAAACAGCAATCGTAAACTGTGATCAACTGCGATACCTCTAAGCTATATAGACCTAAGCTATACAGACAGGGCACAATGCCCATAGGATGTGCGATAGTTGCAGGGCAACCATGAACGGCCCAATCTGAAATACCGAATACAAATACAATGTAAATAGATTACCCGATGAGAAACAGCATATTACAACATGTCACGTGTCTATGACATCATACCTTATTAGCTGTCATCAGGCTGTCCAGACACGTTTGGAGGTAAACCTCCGTCATCTCTTGATTTCGCCGGTGCTCGACAATGTATCTGCTCCAACGGCATCCGACGTGTCTTACCCGTGTTGGCCGACGAAGGCAATTTCAATGGCTTTAGTCGGATTTTCTCTCCCGGGTTGTCGAATACCGTTTCCGGTAGGACAAACTCTTGTCTCTGTTCGTTGTCTTGATGTTTTGAGTCAATGTGTTTGAGGATTGGACGGCATGGTAAGACAGGGGAGTGACCATTTGCGGCTGCTAGTAATGGCGGTATGCGACACACTGTGACTGACATGAGATCTTGGGTGTTGAGGAGTTTGTTGTCGCATGGATTTGACGGTAGGAGAGACGGGTGTTGGAGATCACTGGGACGTCTTGTCATTGAAGTCTTTGTTCCCAGTGAAGGTTCTTCTGCCTTTCTGGCACTGTGGGCCTGTGTGATTGATCAGTATGTGATATTTGGTATTAGAATATAAAATATAATAAAATACATTAAAATATATAATATAATAAAATATATTAAAATATATTAAAATATATTAATATATTAAAATATGTTAAAATATATAATATAATAAAATATATTAAAATATATTAAAATATATAATATAATAAAATATATTAAAATATATTAAAACATAAAATATTATTAAAAACATAAAATATACTATAATATAAAAATAATAAAATATATTATTCAAACATATAAAATATTAAAACATAAAAATAACAATTTTTTATATTTTACATATAATAAAATATATTAAAACTTAAAATAATAAATATATTAAAACATATACACTATATTATAATATAAAATAATAAATATATTAAAACATATACACTATATCATAATATAAAATAATAAATATATTAAAACATATACACTATATCATAATATAAAATAATAAATATATTAAAACACATACACTATATTATAATATAAAATAATAAATATATTAAAACATTTACACTATATTATAATATAAAATAATAAAATATATTAAAACATAAAATAATAAATATATTAAAACATATACACTATATTATAATATAAAATAATAAATATATTAAAACATATACACTATATTATAATATAAAATAATAAATATATTAAAACATTTATACTATATTATAATATAAAATAATAAATATATTAAAACATTTATACTATATTATAATATAAAATAATAAAATATATTAAAACATAAAATATATTATGATGATTGTCAGGGTCCTGACCTTCACTCTGTGTCTTCGTCTTCTTTCGTGATTTAACTGTGGTGGTGGGTAGCTTTGATTGAGGTTGATACCGGCTGTTTTATAATCTCTGAGCAGTCCCGAAGTCGACGTGACTGGTGCTCTGTAAAATTCAAATAATTAAATTATTAATATTTCAGCCAGTATTGATTGTGTTGATTTGACGGTACCGTGAATATGAGTGACCCATTGACATACGCTGTCTTACTGGGTCTCTAATCGCTGACTCTGACTCGGTAATGACAACTGGCAATGGCTAAAGAGAGAAGAATTTGTTTAGAAATTTTATTATTTATTTATTTAGTATTTTTATATATTTATTTTTTATTATTTATTTATTTAGTATTTTTATATATTTATTTTTTATTATTTATTTATTTAGTATTCTTATATATTTATTTTTTATTATTTATTTATTTAGTATTTTTATATATTTATTTTTTATTATTTATTTATTTAGTATTTTTATATATTTATTTTTTATTATTTATTTATTTAGTATTTTTATTTATTTATTTTTATTATTTATTTTTATTTATTATTATGTTGCAATTGCATCACGTATGTTGCATATACATGTACTGTAGAGTGAGTCTTCTAATATATTGTTGTTATTGATTTTTATTTATTCATTTTTATTTTTTATTTATTTTTTATTCATTTATTTTTATTTATTTCTATTTTTATCTATTTTTATTGTTTTTATTTATTTTCAGTTCTTATTTATTTTTATTTTTATTTATTTTTATTTCTTATTTATTTCTATTTTTATTTATTTATTTTATTTTATTTTTTACTTGTTTTATTTATTTTCATTTCTTATTTATTTTTATTTATTTATTTATTTACTTTTATTTTTATTTATTTTCATTTATTTTATTTATATTTATTTTTATTTATTTATTTTCATTTATTTTTTATTTATTTTTATTTATTTTTATTTTTATTTATTTATTTTTATTTATTTATTTTTATTTTTATTTTTATTTATTTATTTTCATTTATTTTTATTTATTTTTATTTTTATTTATTTATTTTCATTTATTTTTATTTATTTTTATTTTTATTTATCTATTTTTATTTATTTTTATTTATTTTTATTGTTGTTATGGATAGATAGATTAGCATTTACATTGTTTTGGAAAATCGAGTCGCTTCCTCTTGTTTGTATGAGCGATGAGATTGCATGAGTTGCAGTTCTGTTCGGACCCAGTTCGGTTGTCAGTAGGCTTGCTGATTGATTCTTCATCAGCAGGTTGTGACCGCCTCGCAGTGCCAAAGACGGTGACTTTGCTTGGCCGTACTTCCCACGAGGCATCGGAAGTAGACACTGCACTGTCTCTGCCTCTCTACCAGCAACCACTGTAGTAGCACCAGGCTCTTCTGTCCCATCATGTAGTGAGGTTAAGTGGGTTGTTCCCTTTCTTGGCTGCGCCAGAAGAGATGACATTGTAGTTCCATTATCGTGGTCCAACACTCGTCTATCACTCCTTGCAGACAAACTGTCTGGTATCGACTGGTTGAAGTCCATAACTGCATTGCACAATCGATGATATATCAAAGTGGTGAAATTCTACTGTGGCTGATCATAAATGTTTTAGAACAAATTTTTCATACTTAAACAGACAGCCAGAAAGACAGACAAACAGACAGACAAACTGACAGACAAACTGACAAACAAACTGACAGACAAAGACAGACAAACTGGCAGACAAACTGACAAACAGAAAAACAGACAAACTGACAGTAAGAAAGACAGACAAACAGACAGACAAACTGACATACAGAAAGACAGACTAACTAGCAGACAAACTGACAGACACAAAAACAGACAGACAGACAAACTAACATACAGATGACACACTAACTAACAGACAAACTGACAGACAGAAAGACAGACAAACAAACAGACAAAAAACAGACAGAAAGACAAACAAACTGACAGACAGAGAGACAGACAAACTAACATACAGACAGACAGACAAACTGACAAACAAACAGACAGACAAACTGACGGACACAAAGACAGACAAACTGGTAGACAAAAAGACAGACAAACAGACAGACAAACTGACAGAAAGACAGACAGACAAAAAATGTAGGGTTGGTCTGAAAAAATGTAGGGTCGGTCTGAAAAACTGTGCTGGGTGCATGCCATGTTTTATACACTGGGTAACCAAAACTGCAGAATTCTGGATCCCAGTTATTGAAATCTTGTTGATTTGTTTATGGTATGTGCTACTAAAACGTAGTCTTTACACTACATGCTTTGGTTGTTTGGCTTGCAAGATGTCAAGCAAACACTCCACGTTTCCCTACCAAATATATCGTAAAATGACCTTGTCCATTCCCTACTAATCGCAACTGCTTTGTCTCTCTGCGTTTTCAAACATGTTTGGTATTATACGTACATTTAGAAATAGAGCAGCTGTAAACATTTACGATCAGCAAGTTACTGATGTACGTACCTGGACACATCATGTCAGTTGACTGAGCAGACTTTTTTCCCTTCAGTTTCTTCAACGGTGCTGCTGCTGGTGCCTGTGCAACAAGATCATAGTTGCCATTGTCTGACCCATCAGTAATTATATGATGTCATGTGACATTTGACTCACCCTGCTACCTGTTGTTTCATCCATCACTCTGTCTGCATCTGCAGTTGCCCAGCGAGATCTCATTGCTTTAACATCAGGATGTACGTCTTCGCCCGGATTACTGACTTCTGTACCTCTGCCTTGCTCTGTAGGCTCTTGACTCTGGCCGGATCGACAAATGTGCTCACTGGTGTGTTCCTCGTTAGCATTAGTGATGGAATTAGCTACAGACTCGATTATTCCTACAGGTTTTTTACTTCCATTTTTGCTATCAGAAAGTCGTCTCAATAGCTCCGAGTTCTCTGCAGTTGTGCTCAAGTCTTGCTGCCCTCTAGTATCCACAACTGATTGAGCTTTCTCATCTAATCTCTCCACTGGTTCAGTTTCGCGCTTCTCCACTGAACAAACGTTTGTAAAAGCTGCATGCTCTTGACAATCACTAGCCGTTGGTCTCTGGCTAGCACTCATGGTCAACACACTCTAAGAAAAAAAATAAAAATACTAACCCAGCCCTTTCACTGAAATCAATCAGAGAAAACGCTTTGAGTATGAATAGAATTACTTTCAAAATGTCCAGCATTTCTGTATCTAGTCTGCTTGAATAACGATCATCGAGAGATTTGGATGGTTGCTGTACGGGCGGAAACTTGAGCCCTGAGAAGCGAGGGCTCGTTGAGAATAGATTCATTAGATCATCGGGTAATGGACCCAACACCTTCAAATGGATAGTAACAAATGTGCATGACAGATAAACACATGAACACCAGTGGTAGTCTGAGTACGAGCTCAAACAGACAGAATAAGATGGACAAACAGACAGTTAGTTGACATACAAGTGAGGGGTCGAAGACCTGTATGTGTATCATGATCAGACGGCACACTAAATCACCTTCTGAATGACATATAACTGATCGATTTCACTCTCTCCTGGAAAGACTGGTTTACCATCAGTCAACTCACCCATAATACAACCAATTGACCAAATGTCAATAGCTGGACCGTATGAGCCTCTATACAATCAAAATCTGTCAGACTACCAGTCTACACACATTGAATTCAACATGAAATTCACTGTGAGAATGAATCGTTTACCCAAGAAGAAGTTCTGGAGCTCTGTACCAGCGAGTGGCCACATAGTCAGTATAGGGAGCGCTGCTACTCATTATGCTTCGAGCAAATCCTACCACACCCCACACATAACGTCAACACAGATGACTTGCAATATCGCTCAGATGCATACCGAAGTCGCAGAGCTTCACTACATTATCAGAGCTAATAAGCAGATTCTCTGGTTTGACGTCTAAGTAAAGCACAAGATTATGTGAATTCACAATGACATCTGCAATGTCTGCTCATTAGATTGAAAGGCATTAGCCTCGTTGTACAAATTTAATTGTTTGGATTCTAAGATTTATTGACATACAAACCACTACTGTGATACTAAAAACTATTTCAATCTTTTTGTAACTCAAATTACATCCATACTTGGTAGAAAAGCTATTGCATGATTGGTTGTATTGAAATTAACAAATTTGAGCAATGCAATTAAATAATGCAAAACAAAACAAACTAATTAAAGAACATGTATAGTGTGACCAACCAACAGGTACAGTAGACAGACCAACCAACACAGAGATATATCAATAGACATACAGTACATGCATACATACATATACACTTCGTGTATTTATAAGAGTCTGTACGACTCCAATAAAAACGTACTAAAATTACATCAAATCACAACTCACAATACGCTCTGAAACAAACAGACAGACAGACAGACAGTACAACTTATCGTTTCCCGTATTAGTATTTACCCTGTAATAGTTTGGATTGATAAGAATATATGGACAGACAGATAGACAGACAGACAAGCAGATAGACATGCAGACAGGCAGACAAACAGACAGACAGTTTATCTTAGCTTTAGATCATATTGTTTTTAGATTACTTATTAGTTGTTTACTCGTAAATTTCATAATTAGCAGCGATGGATGATAGTTTGATGTTGGAAAATACATAAAAGACAGATAGACAGGCAGACAGACAGACAGACAGACAGACAGACAGGCAGAAAAATGGCTTGGGTAGTATTTAGTGCTTAGATGGTGTATAATAGTTCAATGCTTGAAAATATATGTATTGACAAACAGATAGACAGACAGACAAACAGACTGACAGACAGACAGAGAGACAGACAGACAGATAGACAGACAGAGAGACAGACAGACAAACAGACAGACAAGTAGACAGACAGACAGATTAGCTTTGATGTATAAAAATATATGAAAATTTGACAGACAGACAGACAAGTAGACAGATAGACAGACAGATAGACAGACAGACAGACATATTTTATTGAGATAGAAAGAGACAGACAGCACACCTTAAAAAGCTGATCATGACCACAAAACCAAACAAACCTGTTAGTCTGCTTACTACAATACAAGAGTACAAATATTTGAAAACATTCAAAATGCTGTCCAATACCTCTGTGAATGACATCGTTCTTATGGCACCAGTGAATAGCTGCTATCAGTTGATACGTGTATGATCTAATAAACACATTAGAACAACTGGCAAATGTAGACAAATCAAAATATCTAACACGGCAGATGTAATGTCAATATTTCTATTTCAACTTTCTACGTACCTGACGAGGCTAATTTCTATGCCATTCGGATGCTCTTCCAAAAGTTGTAAGAAATTCTTCTCAACAAAGTCAAAGACCATGTAGAGCTTGCCTTTTCGACGAAATGTTTCCCTGTGAGAATGGCAATATCACAAGCTTGATAATTGAGCAATGGCAGGAACGTCGATGACAAGCCTAACAACCTTAGACTGACGATGTTCTTGTGCTTGATTTTCTGCAACATGGACAGCTCTCGTGTTATTGCACGTCTTGCCTCACTATCATCTGTTTGAATGACAACAAATTATCATTCCGCAGTCACTTTAATAAATTTTACGCACGCACAGACGCACGCACACACACACACACACACACACACACACACACACGCACAAACACACACACACACACACACACACACACACACACACACACACACACACACACACACACACACACACACACACACGCACGCAGGTACACACACGCACGCACGCGCACGCACGCACACACACACACACACACACACACACACGCACGCACGCAGGTACACACACGCACGCACGCACACACACAATATTAGATAACAAGCATTTACCTTCAGCGTCCTTGAATTTTTTTATTGCAACCCACTCATTGTTCAACTGAACCAAAGAGATAATAAAATGCGACGTCTGAGCGGCAAGCTGGCGACGTCTGCAACTCACTTTATGTCGACATTTCATCACGACGCCGTACGCTCCTGCAGAAAACGCACACAAAAAATTCGTTCTCCCTCGACGGATCGGTCTAGAGTGCAGAGTCGTGTTCTATTCCACTCGACTTACCCTCTCCGATAACCTGCTTGACGACATATTTATTCATTCCGGCCTGCTCGTGCAGTAAACAGACCAGAGTAACCCGGGGTCTTTGCGCACGCCCATAAGGAGGGACTTGCGTCATAGCAACGGTTGAATGACTGAATATACGATGCACATTCTAGGCGTTAGTATACTTTTTAAAACGTCTCCACTACGATATATAAATCGATTTTGCGATAGATATGTTTGCCCGATGATTAGGATTGTGTGGAGTCAGAGCGTTTAGGAATGGACACGCCCACTAGGAGGAGTTCACGTGACACTCATCGACATGGCAACGCTAGACCAGGATTGTGATTACACATACCAGCTAGTAGCGATCGATGGAAACAACACACCAGCGAGATTTTCCGCGAAAATACATCAACGCTCCCGGTCCCATCAGGTCTGTACGGCTCAAATTACGCCGAAATCCACTCGAGTAGGCGTGGTCTAACCCGGAACCTGTACACTTCCCGTTTGACTTTCAGGCCGCCGTCGACGCAACTCTTCAACAGCAGCCATCGCCTCGGACCGACGAGTTATAATGCAGACTACACGTCTAAGTCAATAACGCGAAGCCTACCAGTTCGATCGGGAACGTCGTCGGGAAACAGAAGAAACAACCCACATCCACAGAAAGTAATGGCAGAGTTATTACTCTAAAGCTTGTTGATACAAGTTGTCGTTTCCTAGCCGTTTACGGTTTGGCGTTTTCCATCGAATCTACCGCGTCTGTGTGACACAGTCGAGGTGAACGTGCCGAGGCGCTTGATCAAAAGGGTATGTGCAGACAAGTGCAAATCTACCTACCAGACTGAATACAAAGGTGTTCAACAAGGTGAGACTCTACTGACGTCGTTGTGTGCTCGTGAGTGAATACGTAGAGATGTTTGGGGTTAGGTGATTGCCCACCCGATATTCCTGGGTATCTACTGGAGTCTGTTAGGGTTCCGAGGTATAATTTGGATACGCTCATGAGGAGCACGTACAATTGGCCGAATGTGAGACCTGCTCTCAAGGAGAACACGACAAGATATGGATGTAATGTCGACAAGAGTCTTGCAGCGACAGGAATAGGTAATTAAATGGGTTCATTGGTTCGCATGACAGGCAGACGGACCGACCGAACGACCGACCGACCGAACGAACGACCGACCGAACGACGGACGGACTGAAAGACGGACGGACCAATTGACGAACGGATGAACCTGACGGACGGACGAACCAACGGACGGACTGACGGACCAACGGACGGACGGACGGACTGACGGACGGGCGGGTAAGACATAGGCAAGTAAGCAACACAGGCAAAAAGACAAACCAAGAAATGAAAGACAAAAACAGACATAAAGCAAGACCAATCCCACCAGTAAAATAATGACCACACACACACACACACACACACACACACACACACACACACACACACACACACACACACACACACACACACACACACACACCACACACACACACACACACACACACACACACACACACACACACACACACACACACACACCACACACACACACACACACACACACACCACACACACACACCACACACACACACACACACACACACACACACACACACACACACACACACACACACACACACCACACACACCACACACACACCACACACACACCACACACACACCACACACACACACACACACACACACACACACACACCACACACACACACACACACACACACACACACACACACACACACACACCACATACACATACACACACACACACACACACACACACACACACACACACACACACACACACACACACACACACACACACACACACACACACACACACACACACACACACACACACACACACACACACACACACACACACACACACACACACACACACACACACACACACACACACACACACACACACACACACACACACACACACACACACACACACACACACACACACACACACACACACACACACACACACACACACACACACACACACACACCATCAGTTAACCACCAAATATGTCTTGTCTACTTAGTTCCTACCCTATCGTCATGTGCCAACAGAAAACCATTTTGGACTCTAACTACCTACTCCCAAGACTTCAACAGCAACTCATTCAAACACCAGGTTAACAATATGGCCTCTCTTATTTAATAAAAGATTTTACCTTAACTGATCCTAGAGCAAGAAGCGGATGAATCAAACCATACACGCTGCATCCGACAACACCGTACTCAGTCTGATGAAAATGTGCAACTCGAAAGGTACCCAAACTCAATCCCACACTACTAGACAAATGAGGCTACATCATTGTCTCTTACAGACAAGGTTTATACAGAGCGAGCACTTCAAAGAGCAAAGGAAAGTTACCGACGAGCACCACATAAATACAATGGATCGGCAATGACTGCCTCACGGCACCAAAATTTTTGTCATTGACTGTTTGTTTGTTGATAACGTGTACAAATTGTAATTTCTTATAAGAGCAACATCAAGATATGAGAACATCATAAGCATATTCGATCATCAAGTAGATAGTGTAACACTGAAGCAATACTTTGTGTGTTACGTCAAGAGTCCATAATTATCAAAATTTGTTTGCTGATTCTACTGGATACCATTAGAAGTATTAAGGTCATCCATCGTCTGTGCTAAATTCAAGTGCTAGCTGGTCCTTACCTGGAAGGTTGATGACATCTTCGTTTGACTCATTGATATCACATGCTCTCGATTTCCTTCTCGAGTACATCACAACAAACACTATAGCAACTGCGATTAGAATGCCAACTAGAATGGTGACAACAACAATGATTGTTGTTTTAGATGAGCTTCCACTTCCAGTACCGCTTGAGTTGTTTAATTGTAATTCATAGGAACGATCGATGCTAACAACCTGAACGTTCACCGTCTTCTCTAGTTTGTCTCTGTTTTGCTTCAAAGCGTTGACAAGTTCAGCATTTGGTACAATAACCTCATTGGCACTGCCACTTGAGTGATAATGAGCATACATGGTCACGTTCAAGATAATCATGTCATCAGCAAGTCGCCTGCTACGAGTTATCTTGCTAATTCTTGGTACAACCACTTGGTATCCAAGCAATACACTAAGCTTGCTACCGAAATATCCTGCTGTGTAGATGGACACCGAGCCTTCTTTGACGGAAACAACAAGAAAGACAACTGCATCGCGAACAAATTCCTCCGTGTTTGATGAAATATTGTCGAGAGACGGCGGCCATGCAGTGACCAATGTCAATCGTGTGGGAGGATTAGAGCTACACTGTCCCACATATAGAACTCTGAGTGCAGTCTTCATCTCACAAGCCTTCTCCCTCATAACACATTCACTGCTATACGACATCATGTCACTACCACACACCCCGTGAGACACCCCAGAGGAACAACTCACAGGGCACTTATAACATACCCAACCATCGTCACCATTCAAACAGTCAGAGCAACTTTTCGAACACGTCGGTGGGCCATAACAATCGCTCGTGTTTATAGGCAGTTTACTGTCTTCCAGCAAGATAATCCTGAATAGTCTGAAACCATCTCCAGGCGGCAACCCAACACTTACTAGTACCGGCGCAATTGCAGCACTCATGTGTATATCTCTATTGCTTCTATACACACTCACATCAATAAGCACATAAAACGGCCAGTTGTGCAGCAAATCAAGGTTCAGCTGCAGATCAGGAATAATCATGGACACGTTGCCAGAGAAGTCGTGACTCCATTTGTAGTCTAGAGACGGCAACTTTAATGTCATGTTGACGGACGGTTGAGGCTCTCTGCACTTGTGCACGTCGAATTCTATCTCAGTTCGAATGCCTTCGATTGTGTAGTTGCACTCGAGGTCCTGGCAGCTCGTTCTCGTCGCGCATTTCGCCGGGTGTAGCTGCGATAGGAAGTTTTGACACTCTTGCGATGGCGCGACGTGACGCTGACGACAACCGCTGAACGACACACCGCTGGCGCTTGTTACGCCATCGGGACAGCAACCGTATTCGGTTCCAGAGCAACCGCCGATTGGGATGTCGCCGTTGGAGAAAGAGAGAAGGACAAAGAGGCACAAACCGGTGGCAAACCACATCAGACACAATGATCGATGCCAATCGTAGGGTCACTAGATGCTGTACGCCTACAAAGTACGAATACAAAGAAGTTCGTGGTTTCGTCGCAGCCAGTGACGGAATTGCGAGGGCTCTGATTGGATGCTGCAATACAAGAGTCACCCAGTGTGTGTGAGTGTGTGTGAATGCACTGTTTAGCACCTAACTGCACGTTTACCATATGAATTTCGTATCTATCTATTAGAAGACTGCCTAATAATTTTAGTACAGTGCAAATGTTTAGATGTAAATGACCGGAACCTGTTCAGAGGTTGTAGGGTAGTGCCTAGACGCATGGTTTCGCGTATGTACAAAATCTCTACTTTCTACGAATCGCCAATCTGCCTATCAACGTACTTCTGACGAATTTCTGGACGTGGTCACCACCGGCCGCATGCCACATTGACAATGAATCCTCTGTACACATGCATCACTTACCATAGAAATTCCGTATCCATATAATAAAATGACTGGAATCCGGTTAGAGGTTTCTAGTGGGCGTCGGCTGTAATGGCTATTATGTAAACACGTCGCTTTACAGTGTACAAAGCAATCTTTGATTCTACGAATTCGAATAAATCGCCTATCTGCTTATCAACGTGTTTCTGACGAATTTCAACACTTATGTGGTCACTAGCGGCCTCATGCCACCAGGAACTCACCTTGACATCCTCTCTGTACGTATCCAACTCCCAACTTCCTTACTTATTAGCATCATCACATGAAATTCTAGAGCCTCGCCACAAACGAAACTGCAGTCTCCGCGTCTTTCAGGTTTCTTTCCAAGGTATTCTAACTATTGTTTAGAATATGTCACGTGACCGTTAAGCATGCTGATTGGGCAAACCAAAAACCTTCCAAAAAAACAGACAGGTAAGTGTGACAATTCGCTATTTCATTATTGAAGTTGATTAGGCTACATCTTAGATCTAAAAACTTTCTTATCAAAATA
This sequence comes from Corticium candelabrum, assembly GCF_963422355.1. NCBI lineage: Eukaryota > Metazoa > Porifera > Homoscleromorpha > Homosclerophorida > Plakinidae > Corticium > Corticium candelabrum. The sequence goes on along the minus strand of NC_085098.1, from coordinate 6,692,880 downwards.
TGTCACTGAAATCACACAAAAAATTGGTAACTGCCAGCAGACCTAGAAAGGGCCCTCATACAAACCGCAAAGCAACATCCATAAAATCAGAACAAATTTTCCATATTTTTCATTTAAGTCAAATCTCACACTTTATGCACAACACACCACATCGCCAATCACTGTTCTATTCTTGTCACACAACAGCGTCACATTTTCTCGACACATCGAATTCCGAGTAGATCAAAACCCTTTGCCATCACCATTGCCGTGGCCTCACACAACAGCAACCTGCTCGTATCAACCTTCACAATCTCCCCAGTCATTCGATCCTTTTGAATGCAATAGCAGACATCGTAGAACTCGGTGAATGCCGTTGCCAACTCGTACATGTAATCACACAGATAGTGCGGATACAACTCAGAGATCGACCGGGACACGACTTCTGCAAATTGGACAATACACTTTCCCAGTTTCAGCTCCTTGGGATGCTCTAAGCTGATAGGAATACAAACAGCTTCTTTCCTCAGACTCTCTCGATCGATACCACCCAATCGATAGATGGCACTAACCAGACCAAACACACCGTAATATATTACTAACTAAACCAGTACTAGCCAAAATACTTAGTCCTGGTGTATGCATACAAAAGATACACAGCAGTATTTCCTCGATCTTCCAACATCTACAAACACAAGACACTCACACAACGACACAAACGCATTTACCTAATCGACACACAAACTTTGTCAAACGAGAAGACGTAATCGTTAACACGACATTTCGACAAGTCTGCATACTTTATACAACCATATGCAACAGCCTCCTGCGCAGCCTTTAGTTCTTCAGCAGTCAGCTCCTACTCAACAATTGTGATGTCACGAACGTTTCTTTGCTCTAATGCAATCACAGTAACCAACCTTGTCGCGACCTTTCTCTTTCAATTTTTCCAGTGAGCGACTCAGTCCTTCATTCAGTAGATCGATCAAGCGGACCGTATCTCCAGTTCGTGTTTTGAACTTTTTCCTACAAAAACGCACAACACAAACTCGTGCTACTGCGACCAATGCACGACATCACAATCGCTACTTGTCTTCCCCAAGAACAACACCGAAGCCCACGTGGTTGACTTGAACATGCTCAGGATTGTAATATCCAGCTTGACGAGCAGCAGAAAACACCAAACTAAAATGTTGACCCTAAACATATTTCATTGACAACGAATATCTCACTACACAACAATAACAAATACACCATAATTCAAACCCAATTTAGTAAATTAACAAGCACAAAGTGTGCCACAGCCAATTAGCTATATAGAGGTGTGTGAGTGTGTGTGTGTGTGTGTGTGTGTGTGTGTGTGTGTGTGTGTGTGTGTGTGTGTGTGTGTGTGACTTCAGTCGTCAGGATGGCAAAACCTCGCTGGTATAATTGGTCGCCACGTGAACTCAGTCATCAAATGACAACTTGACGGCCACTTTTTCAAACACTGATTATGAATGTCTCTGATTTCTTAGCTTGCAAATGCCAAGTCATTGACTGGACACTACCATGAAGCGAGAAAACCATTTCTGCCCAACCCAAACAACGAAGACACACACACACACACACACACACACACACACACACACACACACACACGCACGTGCACACACACACACACACACACACACACACACACACACACACACACACACACACACACACACACTACGTCTATATATGTATCCAGATTTCTATGCAAACCAACTACCAATACAACAACCTGCAACATAATGCGAGAATGCTGTATGCACCTGGCCCGAGTCAACAACGTATATGACCCAATCTCCACGCTCATCAAACACACGATGTCGAAGAGCTGTCATGTCCGATGTATCGTATGTGTATCCTCCATCACTCTTCTCAACAGTCAGTGGAACTTTATCTTCTGGCACAAACACAACTTTCCTGCCCTCATCCATAGTTATCAAGCCTATAGAAACGTATACAATGAGTACAAAATAGTTCGTTGACACGATATATGCACCTTTCTCTTCCAAATCCTTTACTACTCCTGGCATCAGAGGTTGATAGAAAGACTCTCCGCGTTCAACTATCTTGATGTCCAACCTATCGTAGATCTTATCAAACTCTAAATATGAACAAACGAAAGTCAAGTAGATAGACATCATTGCATAAATAAAAATAAATTTGACGGTCAACAGAAGTCCATACATTCGTGAGAAAACGACATCCGCAGACAGATAAAATACAAACATGTATAACTAACATACAGATATGTAACAATGAAAGCCGTTGAAGCACTACAGTGCAAGCCTCACCTCCACCATATTAAACATATGGGACATTTATTTGGTCACGTGAGTCATATGTCACGTGACTGGCACACACTACTGTAACCCAATGAAGCAAGAGACAGACGGATAGACAAAGAGAGAGGTAGTTGACAACTACCTTTTCGAGACTCGTCGCAGATCATATTCCAAGCTTTCCTCACATCCGGATCTCCTCCCTGAAGCAAAACAACGTCGTTGTACGCTCGTTTCTTAAACTCTTGGTCTTCATCGAATCGTTTCTTTGATTCCTGCCAATTACACAAGCCATCACTCTAGACTTAACATATCCAATGTTTTTAAAAAAACCTTGTAGAACTTCTGTAGATCTCCTATAGGAGGTGACACAGTCAAGTAATTCGGAAATCTGTCCTTTAAGTGAGCGATCAACATTCCAAACTGTGTTCCCCAATCACCCACATGATTCAGTCTAACACAACAACAATATCATATAAGATGAACTATTGGTGGGAATGTATTTTGGCGGATTGGCAAATTTTTGAGCAACCACTAATATAAAATCTGCCATTAATTTGGCCACTGGGATATGTTGACGTCATCGGGCATTATACGGCGATGTGGTGGTACGTGTGGTGGTACATGTGGTGGTACATGTGGTGGTACGTCACTTGGATGCGGCCAAAAGATGGTTGGTAATCCCTGCTTGCTGTCTGTCGTGCCTATGAATGAGGCCGTGAGGCTACGATGAAGCTGAACTGTCACGTTCATGCGGGTCACGTTCTTTGCACTGACACAGCAGTTCTTCATCACTATACGCAGTTGGAGACCAGTGAGTTAGGAAAATGTGAGCAACGACAACAGCTGTCAATCACAAACTCCTCCATGACCACTTATGGTAAGACATATATCAGTTATCAAACAAACAACGATGTCCAACCGCCAAAATAAAATCTGCCAATATAAACTCCCACCAATTTCATCATACACACACACACACACACACACACACACATGCACGCACACATGCACGCACGCACACACGCACACACGCACGCACACACACACACACACACACACACACACACACACACACACACACACACACACACACACACACACTAGATTGTGCGTCTTACCGAAGAACATCATGTTGAACAAATTCCAACATTCTGGCAATGCAGTCGCCAATGATCGTCGATCTGAGATGTCCAACATGCATCTCTTTGGCAATGTTTGGTGAAGACATATCAACAATGACTCGCTTTCTTCGGTCTACAGCAGGTGGCTTAACGCCGCTCAGAAGAACATCCTTCAATAGATCCGACACAAACGAAGGTCGAAGATACAAGTTGATAAAACCGGGCCCGGCAATTTCAGCCTATTCAACAAGAATAATTCACCACTGTTGTGTCAATTCCAGCAAATTCTGTATGCTTTTAATGTTAGTCGTTTCGTAAGACTGATAAACCAAGAAATCGTGTATTATATGTTTGACAGCAGTCGTGTGACTTCAATACTACAGTACATGCACTCTAGCGCATATCATTAAAAATAAAGCGGCAGTCACTCTGGCTGAGCATTTTTGTACACAAGTCAAGAAATTCTTGTTTCCATAAGGACATGCAGGCGGACAGTCATTATTCATTATTTAATATTAATATGTTTGTAGTTACAGCAAACTATCTAAACATATTAGCATCGACTGGCACTAAAGCTCTGAAAGTTCGTTATCAAGTTTGGCTCTTACTAGTTCAGCTATAAGCTATAAGAAAAGAGACTTAGTAAAAGTCACGAGACTTGGCGAGTAGCGTACTCCAAACGTATAGGGCTGAACCGACTTCTGGTCTGGGGACTATGTGGCTGGCTGGCTGGCTATGTCTGTCACGCTGCAGGAATGTGCCACGCCTCCTTTGTGTGGCCTAATCACGAAGCATTAATTCCTTTATGTCGTACGTGGCAACCAAAGACAATGAATGAACAGCCAACCTTAGACGCAAAACTTTCATGAGAGAGTTTTATTACCAGAACAGTGTAATTCATGTTTGCGATTGCTAGGATCTGTCGGAAATAAACAACAGACTCACTTGTCTACAACTGCTGACCCGAAATCGATCGCTTTCTTTGTTTTACGATATTTATACGGGAATCTAACATACGTAACCATGAGAGATTCTATGTCCCATATATGATGACTCTACTTACGACTACAGACTTTACGATCTTTTGCGGTTACGCGAAACGACAGTCGCTGTGTAGGATTCTTTTATACATTTTACAAGTAGCACATCTAGAAAGAAAATAGCGCGTATATTTGTAATTCTTTGCGGCAATTACTCCTCCTAGTGTACGTGGTGTTCAGGACTTCGAAGGCTCATAGCTGTAGAAGTGACGGTGTAAACACAGCTTCAATTACTAATATTGATAAAACCGTTTTATTATATTTGAGGATAAAATTTTTCAGACTTCTTGGGCAGCGTCAGTTCAGTTAAGCTCTCACAGTAAATACAGATAGGTCCATCCGATCCATAGACCATGTAATAATGAATAACGAAACTTAGTTCATTTTCCCAGAATGTGATGGGGTGGTGACGATAAACTGTATATCAAGTTTGCCTGGCCTAATAACCTGCCCGATTCGTGCATGTTGGATAACAGAAGATTCTTTACTTGTGACAACTTTAGCTGTAAAATGGTTACCGCCTCTATCCCTCGACGTGACCAGTTGAGCTATGCTGTCAGTATAGAATCACTCTGTTCTGTTTAGGTGGACAAGAAAGCAACCAATGCATGTGCGTTCTAGTGTACGTTGGCAGAGAGTGATCGTGGAAAATGACATGCCCATACAGACACACCTGCACGAGACTGGTTTGAGGCTACCTACCTACTTACATAGTACATACATACACACGTACATACAGACTTGGACAAAATTATAGGGACACCCCGCTGTGGGTATGTAGTAACAAAATAATTAGATCACAATTTACCAACTATCAATATTGTTAAGAACTTAAATAGTTACCGCGTTGATTGTTAGGTTTCTTGAGAATACTGTAGACCTAAATTGTTTTCTTTACGTTTCGCATTACGGAAAACGAGACCTAAAAGTGTATGACGTCATGACTGCGTAAGCGTCGTAAGTTAGACTCTCTCTGATTTTGTTTAGTGGCTTTTAAAAAAAGCCGATTTTACTAACGCGAAGGAAATTGAAGCCCTTCACCAGTTCCTCAGTACCAAGTGTTCCCGCCTCTCGCCCTCCTGTTTGCGTCCAAACGTCGCGGAACACTTTCTGCCAAGTTCCGGACACGCACGGCTGGAATCTGCTGCCATGCCTCTTGTAGAGCATTCCAGAGCTCAGCTGCAGTTCTCGGTTCGTGACAGTTGGCAGCAGTTTTGAGTTCATGCCACAAGTTCTCAATTGGATTCGCATCAGGCGAGTTTGGCGGCCTGTCCAACAATGTGACGTCATGCTGGTGTAGCCATTGTCTTGTTGACCGAGACGTGTGGATTGGTGCATTGTCCTGCTGGAAGACAAAGTCGTCTCCTATCAGTGCCGCTGCGTCTGTAAGCATGTGCTCCTCCAGAACCTGTCGGTACGCCGTGCTGTCCAAACGACCTTCCAGTTTCACCAGAGACCCCACACCATGTCAACACATCGATCCCCACACCATCACACTAGCCGCGTGCTGGACCGTACGGTCACAACATTCAGGGAGAAATTCCTCACCTTTGCGACGCCAAACGTAAAGAGCACCATCATTTCCTATGCTGACTTTTGACTCATCTGTAAAAAGAACAGATTTCCAGTCATCCAAAGTCCATTGTGTGTGAGTGGTTGCCCATCCCAGTCGCAAACGCCGATGGTTTTCTTTTAGCAGTGGTTTTTTCTAGGCCTTCGAGCGTTCACTCCTGTCTCACTGAGACGACGACAGACTGTTCTACTTGACACCTGCTTGCCGGTTTCATCAGCCAGCTGATACGAGAGCAGTCGTGATGGTGCTCTGCGGTTCTGCAGTGCCATTCTCTTCAGTCGATGATCTTCCCGGATTGTCGTTGCCTTCCCACGTCCAGATCGTTTTTCATAATCGCTGCTGCCATGGGAAAGCCGTTGCAGGCACTGATGAACCGAATTCCTGGAGTGGCGGACAAAAGCTGCGATCTGACGCACAGAATGGCCAACTGAGTGAAGGACTTCAATTTTCCCTCGCATTTTTGGACTCAACTGTTTGACTCAAGGCATCGCTGCAACTCGTGAAATATCGCACGAAACAAGACTCTGCAACTGCGTGCAGCTGAATGTTCAGGCTAACTTATCGCCTAAGTTTGGCGGGCTCAAGGGCAGCTGACATTTTGGCGGTAGCAGTTTGAGATTTTGCTACGTAAAACGTGGACCGGAAGTGGCATGTCAATGTTCTTTTGTTGCTATAACTTTTTTAGTTTTTGTCTAGCAGGATGTTTTTGTAATAAATTAGTGTCGCATGATTTTTGAATACATTGAAGTTTGTTTATTGAATAAACTGGCAAAACAATTCAAATTGTGATGACATGCACAAAATCAATGCGCAAAAACAGATGATTCGCCTTTTTTCATAACGTTGATAAGAGGACCCACAAAATTGCTTTCACTCTCTACTACAGAGCATTCTTAGATTGTATGCCAAGAATGAGCATCCAAGAGAGATGAATGTGTACCAAGACAAGAAAAGTAGGAATGGCCGTCTTCCTTCTTCAAAGCAAACTAGATGCGCAGTAGGTAGTAAGTACAGCTGCAGTCTTGAACACAAGCTATCTTACATACTAACAATGGCGCAATCCATGAAAAAAGAAATTCAAAAAACATTTGGTTTTGGTAAAGAAAAATTCAGTGCCAAAGTTAGACTAGACACAAAAATGCCAGGTGTCCCTATAATTTTGTCCAAGTCTGTACATACATACATACATACATACTCATGTATCATCATGGTACATTTTAATCATGATGTCTTGTGTTCACTCACAGTCGTGACGTCATAATCTGCTTGAGCGACTTCAAGCCTTAAAGATGACCGCTCACGATTCACCCACGATTCACCAAGCACATGCAGATGCACCCACACAAAACTTGAAAACGTGCTACGATTTCAAGTTGTGTCCTAACGAAGCAGAGCAAGCAAACATCTTAGGATGCACCACGTTCTACGACATACAGAAATGCAAATAACATTGTTGTCCGCCATGGCAGTTTCGCTCCTCGTACTTGACATTTTGAGAAAGCTAACGACAAGTGTGTTAGGTTCTTTATCCACACATTTACCATTTACCATCTTGAAATAGCTTGCTGTTGAACGACAAAGCACTTTAGCAATCGTTTTCTTGGTGCACGTGACCCGGAAATGGGTGGAAACAAGAGCATCATCGTGCACTATCGTGATGGCCTCCGAAACTCGGAGCGTCAAACTAGCCAAGTAGAAGTGCCGGATGCCGCCAACAATGCAGATCATGCATCTATAGTGCATGATAGCTACTGGCCTCGAAGGTCCAGACCCATTTTCGGGTCACGTACGTGCAACAAGGAAATGATCGATAAATCGCTTTGTTGTTCGACAGCAAGCTATCTCAAACTGGTAAATGGCAAATGTGTGGATAAATATGATTTCTCGTTTGTGTGGGTGTGTCTGCACGTGCTCGTGAATTCGTGAGCGGGCACCTTTAGTGCCAAAGCTTTGCTTCGCCCAAATCCATCCCAGGAGACACCATAGTGCCAGTTAGCCACCCCTGCTAATACAAAATGCTCTATAGGTCTGGGTGTCCGAGGCAGGGTCTGGACCTCCAAGGCTACTCGTTTTGGCATTCTAGTAATCTGAACAACTTCACTATTCCAAACAGGGCTTGGCACGAAGCTGATACAACAATTAATTTTAACATTTAATTTCAAGTGCTCAGCCCACCGTCTTAGACTCTATTGAGCACATACTGTGATACAGAAATTCATGACTAACAAGAGATATTAATATTAATTAATTCAACCCTACATGTTAACGAGATCTCACCTTCTCGACAACTTCATCAGCAGGCATATGTTTCAATATACTAGCGGCTATTTCTCTCGGTGGGACACTCTTCCCTTGCATCGCCTTCAACGTCTACAACCAATAATCAATCAGACACCCAACAACGAAACAATGCAAATGCTCTACTTGAGCTATGCTCATTGCACTGTTGCATTGGTAGTCAGCACCCTTCTTAGCTGGCAGGACTATAACTGGAGGCTTTGCCAGGGTAGGGAAAGCTGCTCGAATGGCTTGAGCACACACAGCAGACACACGACCAACCACAGAAGGCATCCTTGGTACAAGTTTAGCTTCTTCTTCGGCAATACTCTAAAAACGACATCCAATGTTAACTTCCGGTATACACAATACACATACATGTGGCCACGCCCACGCTCGTGCACACTTCCTGTTTCCTCGATCTCACCCGTTTCAAGTGCAAACGCTGATATTTTAGCTTGTTGTTGTCTGATTCTAAACGGATTAACTCGTCGTCTCCGGAAGAGCGCGACTGAGCGGCTTGTTCGAGAGCAGCGATTTGAGAGCGAAGTTGCTGAACGAGCTTTTCCTATAAAATATTAAGACATCATCGTGTGCCTTTCATCTGTTATAAAATCAACCGACTGCTTGCTCGGCTCGTTCGATGAACGGACGAATATCGCTGGCCATGTGTTAGCAGACGCGGGCATGCGCAGTCTAGGCAACAAAGTAGGTCTGTAGGTATACAGATGCAAAGGAGGCTGCGGTCAGCTAAACTAACGACTGTGCACGATGATGCTTTTGTTTGCAGCAGTATAACGAAGAAAGAAAATATTGACGAAACAAAAGGGAAGAAAAGGAAGAGACCTGCGAATAAATCTCGTCCGGAAAGGAAAAAGGCAAGGACAACTAGCAAGTCCATTCAGGAGGATCATGACGTCAGTAAAGATGATGACGTCAGAGCGGAAAAATCTAACCAATCAAATTCCAAGTTTGGGTCATCACGTGGTATGAACACGGATGATGTCATGAAAACAGAACCAGAAGTGCAAGTCGATGTGAAATCTGTGCCAATGAAGGCAGAGACAAAGGCAGGGACGAAGCCGCTGTATGTGGGTGCTCATGTGTCGATAGCCGGCGGACTAGAAAATGCTGTTTTCAATGCCGTCTCGATTGGAGCAAATTGTTTTGCCCTGTTTCTTTGTTCGCAGCGTCAATGGAAGAAAAAACCTCTTAGTGAGGAAACAGTCGAGGCTTTCCGGACTGCGTGCGAAAAGCAAGGATTTAGTTCAGACAGTATTCTTCCTCATGGATCATACCTGTTGAATCTTGGCTCACCAGATGAAGAAACGCTAGCAAAGAGTAGAGACTCTCTAATTGATGAGATGAGTCGCTGCCAGAGACTTGGTATTTGCTTGTACAATTTCCATCCTGGCTCTACTTGTGGAAAAATTTCAGTTGAAGAGTCAGTGAAACGCATCGCTACTGGCATCAATCTCGCACACGCTGAAACCGAAGGTGTGACGGCAGTGATTGAGAATATGTGCTGCCAGGGATCAACTGTTGGTGGGAAGTTTGAGGAGCTACGAGATATCATTAATATGGTTGATGATAAGAGTCGAGTCGGCGTCTGTTTGGATACCTGCCATGCATTTGCTGCCGGCAACGATCTTCGTACGAAAGAGGGATATGAAAGGATGATGTCAGAGTTTGATGAAACGATCGGTTTGGAGTTTCTAAAGGCTATTCATCTTAATGACTCGGTTGGTGATGTTGGCTGTCACTTGGATAGACATGAGAACATTGGTAAAGGAAAGATCGGTCTGCAGGCGTTCAAGTATGTGATGAATGATCCTCGGTTGAGAGGAATACCAATGATCCTGGAAACACCAGGAAAGTAAGATATTTGACGTGCTTGATATTTGATGTGCACATATCACGTGACTTTATTTTATTGATTTAGTGTTGATGATGCTACTGAGATTGTGAAGTTAAGAGGTTTGGCAGAGTTCTAATGCTAGAAGTAACGGTCTTGATTTTGATATCTATTACTATCCTTCTGCATGTTTGTCACGCATGCAAGAGCATGTATGGTAAACGACAAACAGAGCAGCCTTTTATTCGTTACCGTGGTTGTGTAGTTGGCTGTTTGGTTTGGTTAATAAATACAATTTCACATGGTAGTTCAGAACCCTACTCATTTTAGAAATTGTCTTGCGGCAAATTAGTAGCTACAGTTTGCCTCCTATCTCATATGAATTGGCAGATCTTGACCACTACATATGATCAAGTGATTTTGTATACAAATTCCATCTCATCACTGTTGTCTATTGTATATACTGTAGTGTAGCTAATTTATTTATTTACAATAGATATTTAATTCAGAGTGTTGTTTGTCCGTTGTATGATAGACCTGCAGGATTCCGGGCAGACACCTAAATCGAGTGACAATGAACTACTCATTAGCTACAGTTCAACCTTCAACGGTCTCTCTCTCTCTATGATATACGGGGTATCTCACACTATTCAATGAGCCGTCTATCTACTCACCAATGGGAGACAAAACCGAAACTGTAATGTACAGTATACCTAACTGCCATCTTTGTCTGTACGTGACACCCGTCTCGATCAGCTTCATGTCCAAGAATCCACGTGAAATGTTTGGTAGGTGTGCGTACACTACTACCTGTATAGTGTCAGGAAAGCGTGAGACACAAGACGGAAAGTTCAAGTCCAGAAATGCTGTTTCCACGACTAGACCGGATCACAAGCCTGTCCGTGCATGCTGATAATTCTGTCTAGACAAGAGCTAGAGTTGAAGCGTTTAGAAATTGAAATTGTCTACATCCGTAGGTAGGCTACATGCTTACTACATCGACTGCATCACAATCTGATGCTACGCAAGACAAATATAGCAGTGCTAGCAACGCGCTCGTTTTCGTCAACCTACTCAATCATCAGCATCTTCGTCCATGTAGACAGGATTGACAACCGTCGTTCCCTCGTGGGCAGTGTCATAGACGGGGTTCGATTTGATTCTTTCGTCATACATCGGGTTGTCGAAGCCTTCCAGGGTAGCGGTAGCGTTTTCTGAAACATTCGAGAACGAAACGACACCCAATTTGTCTCCTGGCAGACTCGACGTGCCAAAGCCTTGACTATGGCTCAACCCCTGCTTCTTGCTTTGTCGTCTCTGTACGACTAGAACGACAATGACGACAGCAAGAATGAGTACGACGCCTCCGGCAGCCCCAATACCGATGTAAATCTTCGTGTTGTCGTCATCGCCTGGCGACGTTTGTCCTTCCACAACTACAGTTGGGGAGACTTCAACAATTTCGATTCTACTCTTCACAGCAATCTCCGGCAATACGATTCCTTCGACGCCCGAAATAGTAAAGAGATTTACAAGAGCACGGCTTAGTGCACGGGCTTTCTCCGTGTCTCCGCCGGTCAGAAAAAAGATGGAGTAAATCAGTGCGCCGCCATCTTGCTCTGAAGGCGGAACGCGAACGATACCGGCACCGCTGGTGTTGCCTTGAAGGATGCCATAGATGGCCTGCTTGAACGCCTCGTAGTTAAAATTCGCCTGATTCTCTCTTGAAATAGTCACTTCCACGTTAGACCCGCACACTGGACAGCACGCACCTGCCGGAGTGATTGGATTCTCGCAATCAAGGTCACCTCTACTGGTACAAGTATCATGAACATAAGTGCGACACCCCTCCTGGATGAAGTTCGCGTCGTCCATGCTATTGCCGCAAGGACAACCCGCGCTATCCGAGCATGTTAACCCACTAATGCTCAGAGACGTTTCCTGATCTCCTTTATGGATTAACTGAAATTGACGCTTGCCTTCCACATTCAGCAACAACTCCTGTAGCCCATCGTTGGACAACGCATCCCCTTGATATTGCATGCTCTTCACCACCACTTTGCGATCGATAGACACGCTGAACGAGGACCGGTCCGGAAAGATGACGTCGTCGTGCTCGCAAGGAATACGATTCAAAGGCAAATCGACGTCCAACTCGTGGCTACTCAATTTATCAACCGTTTCCCACTGTCTAACGTCGTACCAGTTCTTCCGTTGACCGCCAATAAACTCGATATCGCCTCCTGCTCTCGACCCGCCATCATCACACTCGCTGTCGTTGCTGAACGTGATGGATATGCCACTGTCGAGTATGAGGCTGCCGTCGAGTGGAAAAACGATTTCGTTCACGACGACGTCGCTGGCGACGAAGATGGAATAGCTTGTCGAGTCGAGCTCCTGGAAAAGGACGTGGTCGGCGCTGCACGGCAGGTCGCTTCGATCCCAGTTGTTCTTGTTGTGCCAGTTTGTGTTGGCCGTCCAGCGTTTTGTGTCGGCGAGGAGAGACTGGAAGAGTGCGAAGTAGAGAAGACAACGAAACACTGCTTTAGACATCGTTAAGGTAAACACACCGTACGGCACGAAAACGAGGCTACACCGCGTGATGTTAAGGAGGCCACGTCTCGTGACGTCACGAGATAAACTGGGCATGTCGTCGTTTGGTGTACACCAGCCCTCCGTCTGTCTGTCAACATAAAACGGCAAGACCGTTTGGCAGAGCGGCCTGAAAATTCTACCAACGACGTAACTTTTGACGGATAACATGGTATATGGTTTTGACGTTCAACCCAATTGGGTCCCCTATTCATTTGACACTTGCCTTCACTCGCGCGTGAATTTCTCTACAACAGCGCATCGGATTTCCACCAAATTCGAAATGCTCATTCCTGACCTCGGACGGTACGCACGGAGCTTGTCGTTTATTACCGGCGACATCAATAAAAGCAAGATATTTTTT
>NC_085098.1:6667264-6672264 GCF_963422355.1 Corticium candelabrum | reverse complement strand
CTGGGCAATGTTTAGCGACAAAAACCAATCTCTTCAGCTTTGTAATGCCCACATAACAGCTAGCATATGCATCTAAATCCTAGAACACACAAACTGTATTTTGACCAAAATATTTAATTTACAGAGTCCTACTGACCAATGTAGGATTTTCTACTGTGAACGACATCAGTTGCATCTGCATCGGACTCGACGGGGCCTCTCCTCCCACTGCATCGACTTGCATAGGCTCGTCGGGCTGAACGCACAAAACAATCGATACAGAGACGACAAGAAATTCAAAAAGCATTGCACCTCGCGGAGCCCTGAGATAGGATGCAGAGGCATGATTAATCCGGGTGTTTTACTCTGCGCGCGTTACCATAAGTTTACGCCCCTGGGGACAGAATGGATAGTGCTGGTCGCGTTTTGGAACTGGAAGAACGGATTCGGCAGCTTGAGCTGCAAAATATGGAACTGATGCGTCAAAATAGACATTCTCGGTCTCCGTCTCCGTACGAAGCCGATATGACGTCGTCTGAGCGTGCTAACCCGTTCGAATTGGATTTGTTGGACTTGGACATGATGGAAGAAAAGAGTGAAGATGAGTGGTGAGATGTCCGTGGTCGTAGGAGGATCGTCATTTATTGTTACACTTACTACTCATCCTACGTCAATAGATTACTCATTGATTTGTACACACACGCGCGTACACACACACACACACACACACACACACACACACACACACACACACACACACACACACACACACACACACACACACACACACACACACACACACACACACACACACACACACACACACACACACACACACACACTACCAGCCATTCATGTGTAGTAGTCTAGTTGAAATTTTGTGTTTGTCATCTTAGGTTGTTTGTTTCACCAATCAAACTTCCTACTCCTGCACAAAGAAAGATTAAAGTACACGAATGGCTAGAACAAGATACAGACAAGGATGACACACCATCTCTGCCCCGTTTGGATTCTGTACGACAAACTTTAAGTTTTCATAATGACAATCTAGAGAGCAGCAAGAACATTGCATCGGGGACTTACTCACTTGCAAGTTTCAACCCACGTCCAAATGACAACATCGAAACTAAACCAACTATTCCACTTCCAGAACAAAAGCCAAAACAAGTAAACTACAGAAATTGTGACTCTTTTGGATATAGCAAAATGAGAAAGCCAAATAACAATAAAGTAGTAAACGATCCTACAGTTCCAACCGATCAGCTTCCAGGTAATGTGGCTGCTAGTCACCACAAAACACAGGAGGAAGACAAACAGACTTTTCATATAGACGATGATGAATTGTTGGAGTTTCAACAGATTGAGGAAGAAGTTGAGTTGGATGAGTTTGCTGAAGTCGAGGCAATGGTAAACGAGGGACACGTAGCTGAAGCAGGTGAAGAGCTACTCCATGGAATTCATTTAACAGACGATCAACACTCTAGTAGTCAAAACAATCATCATCATCATGAGTTAGACTTGAAAATGAACGTAACCTCATTGTCCCATAAAGCTAGTGGCAGTAAACCTACCACACAAGAGCACAGACAATCTCGTTTACCTGAGAAACTAGGACGCTTACAGACAAAACAAGGAAGCAGTAAACTTACTGTCAATAACCCTAAGAGACGGAGCAACAGTACGACTCGAGTTCTTTGCTCAATTGGCAAAGCATCAGAGAAAACCCAGGGCTCCGGTCGATCTACTAACCACACATATAAACTTGAGCAAAAATCAATGCTACCAACATCCAGCAATATAACTAAACAAAAACAATCTCAGAGGTCAATAAGGCCGCCTTCAAACCTTGCAGCTGGAGTGAGAAACTCATACAACACTAAGAAACCACAAGTTAAGGTGAATGGTAGTGCAGAAGTCGATGAGGATGAGAGCTGGAAAGAAGGCTGTTTCTAACATTTGTATCATCTTATTTATACCAAGAGATCAAATCCAGTGGACAATGAAATGTCACCACATTGAGACATACTGTGCAGCAGCCAAGTCAATAAATCTATTTGCATAGAAGAGTATAAGAGTACAGACATAAGTAATGAATAAAAATCAACTTTTTGATATTCTAAGTGTGAGTGTGAGCATTTCTCATAGTGCCATGCCTTACCCATCTATAGCACATTCTTGTACACAAAATCATGTCAGAAACCGAGATCTCATCAACAATTTCTATTACCATCACCAAACACCAAACATTCAACCAACAATACAAAAAATCGTTTGACCAATTGGCGACACGATTTCATTTGCTTTTGATTTTTGCCACTAGAGTTGCATTCTCCTGTTTCATCTGCTTCAAATCAGCGGATATTTGACCGAAGCTGTCATCTAGTTTCTTTTGCTTTTCACTTTCAATCTGACATGCACATAACGTTAACACAGTCAGACAACGCTAACTGACTGTAGCATACCTGATCTTCGAGCTCTCGAATTTCCCTCATCACATTGCCAGTCTCTTCAACCGAAGTGATCAGAATCCCACAAGACTAAACAAACATTTGTGCTATTCATATCAGGATGGTGGACGAAACGTTACAGCTACACGTACCTCGTGCATACTTGCTAGATATTTATATGCTTTTCGACATGCTTCGTCTTTCTTGACATTCTGTACAGAGCAACAGTTAGACAGACAACGTTTACTCAGTTGAGTCGAGTTCTCTGTTCACACCATGAATATCTGTTCGTCTGTGATTGTAAATATTCGATCTAATTTCCCTGATTGAAGATTTATCTCCTTCTGGAGAGCCCTCGTATCAACTAAAACCTAGAAATTGATTAGAATCAATCAATAGTGATCACACTGTTCAACATCAACTGACATACATGCTACAGAAAATGAGCCATCAACAGCCAGACGAGCCACCTAAGATGTAACTGAAGGACAGCTTGTGCACATGACAGACAGACAGACAGACAGACAGACAGACAGACGGACAGACAAATAGATGGACGGACAAACAGACAAACAGATAGATAGACAGACAGATAAACAAACAGACAGACAGACAGATGGACAGACAGACAGACAGACAGATGGACAGACAGACAGACAGACAGATGGACAGACAGACAGACAGACAGATGAACAAACAAACATACATACAGACAGACAGACAGACAGACAGATAGATGGACAGACAGACAAACAAACAGATAGATAGACAGACAGATAAACAAACAAACAGACAGACAGATGGACAGACAGACAGACAGACAGATAGATAAACAGACGGATGAACAAACAAACAGACAGACAGATAGACGGACAAACAAACAGACAAATAGACAGACAGATAGACAGACAGACAGACAGACAGATAGATGGACAGACAAACAAACAAATAGACAGATAGAGACAGACAGACAGGCAGACAGATAGACAGACGAACGGACAAACAAACAGATAGATGGACAGACAGACAGACTGCAGGAAACCAATCAGACAAACAAACAAATACAGAAAGAAAAGAGACAAGTAAACGAACATCAAGCCTCAACATTTCAGTCACCTTGTCAATATCTGCACGTTGCTTCCTGATGTTCCCGACTATTTCCAGAATTCTCCTCGTGTACGACGCCCTACCAACATCCTTGCCCATTCTCTCGTACTCTCCGACCTACACAACACCTCATGATGAACTCACAAAGAAACAATAAACTAAACCGATTAGTACCAGCTGCTTATGTAAGTTGTCTTTGCTACGACCTTCGGCTGTCAGTTCCCTAATTTTTTCTCGAATGGCACGAATCTCCTCCAGACGTTGAGCTGATTCGTTCTGTGACAAATTCAGATACATAGACACAAACAGAATACAGACACACACACACACACACACACACACACACACACACACACACACACACACACACACACACACACACACGTGCACACATACGCACGCATGCATACGTACACACTCATACATACACACACGCGCGCGCACGTGCGCACGCATGCACGTACACACACACACACACACACACACACACACACACACACACACACACACACACACACACACACACACACACACACACACACACACACACACACACTCACATACATGCATGCAAACACACACACTCACATACATGCATGCAAACGCACACACACACACACACACACACACACACACACACACACACACACACACACACACACACACACAACACACACACACACACTCACACACACACACACACACACACACACACACACACACACACACACACACACACACACACACACACACACACACACACACACACAACAGCCGCTCATGCTCAATGCAACATTCACAATATATTGTCACATTGAGCAGCCTCACCATTCTCAAATCGTTCAATGACTTCAGTTCTCTATACTTCGCTATCAGTGGACCGCGATGCGATTCCCACTGCTGTGACAGTGTAACGAGACGCTTAGCACTGGCATCGATCAACTTTTGCAGCTCTGCTATGTGTTTGTCAGCTTCAGGCAACATGTCCATTGTCTGTTTCTTGACGCGGTATGCATCTTCCTCGTCTTTGAATGAAGCACGAATAGAAACAGTCATCTCCTGCATCTAAACAAGACCACAAACACTATACACTTGACTGTCTTAAAATATCATAAGCAAACACAAGTGTCTATAGACACCACCGGGGGTAAGGGGTTCTACAGATACCACTGGGAGTGAGGGGGTTGTCTAGACACTACTGTGGAGAGTGGGGTTTTATAGACACCACTGGGGTGAGTAAGGTTCTATAGACACCACTGGGGTGAAAGGGTATATAGACACCACTGGGGTGAGCAGGTTCTATAGACACCACTGGGGTAAGGGGGTTATAAGACAAGACACCACTGGGGTGAGAGGGGTTCTATAAACACCACTGGGGTGAGGAGGTTATAAGACAAGACACCACTGGGGTGAGGGGGTTCTATGGACACCAATGAATGGGGTGAGGGGGTCATAAGACAAGACACC
>NC_085098.1:6622264-6662264 GCF_963422355.1 Corticium candelabrum | reverse complement strand
AAGAGACAATTGTATCTTATGATAGAACATACCAATAGTCTTATTATGGATTTCAGGATCATGTTCAATAGGATCCCGTCTTGGTTCCTCCAAAACCATAAAGACGTTCTTCAAAATATCTTTCGATAGAGGCCCCAGGCGAAGAGTTAACTCAGGATGCAAACCACCAGCCATTGGCCCTGGATATATGGGAATAAACTTATCATGAGTCAAGTTGGGGCTACCACCTACTGCGTTCAATATATTACACGCTAACGCCATGTGAACCATCTCTTCCATGAGAACACTCCGAATGAGATTATAAGCTTGTACATTAGAGCCTGGCTTGATCGAAAATAAGGAATACAAGTAGAGAGGAATTGTCGAATGCTCTACTTCAATAGCAGTCTGAAGGTTTTGCTTGAGATTCTCAAAATCCATCAATTTGACATTACCTCGCTTTGGTGAGCCTAACCATTTCAAGATAGTCTCCCGTTTTCCTTTTGAGAGATCACGGGTAACGGGCATGTGCCCCGGTTGAGAAATACTCAATGACATCGATAAGTTCACAAAGTGGATATTTGAGGGCTTTGTTACACTGCAATAGTCTGATAGCACAAGAAATTTTCTCATCACAGGGAAAAGGTTGTCATACTGTAGCAGAATCTTCTCCACACCATTCTCTCCAAACCAAGTTGGCTCATCAGGAACAGGAAATTCATCAAACACACGTGCATAAAGGTATGTATAGCCTTGATTATCTATATCAGAAACATAGGACACTTTATACACTTCACCATCTACGTATTCTCGAAGCTTTCCAGGATTTGAAGCTTTAAACTGCACAGTAAACATCCCAGAGCAGTTGCTAGTGAAAGAGTAAGTGTACTTTTGATTTGGATCTGGTAACGCATTTGTAATCTGAAATGCCTTCATTGCTTGTTCCTTTTTGTCATTTGCAGTGTGGCTGCTGGCAAGTAACACTTGAAGTGTCGATACATGATTAGGCAAACTTTTTCCTAACTTGTTGACAAAGAAAGTGACATCCCATGTATCATTGGGATCCAGTTTCTTCACAAATCCATCCATTGGCCGAGAATAGACTTCAACTTCTTGCATCAATAGCTCATCTCTCTCATTGTATACATCGACTGGACTTGAATTAATAACAGATACTAGTTGCGATGTAAGACGAACCTGAAATATTCCAGCATTTATTGTGTACCAATTATCTGATGTCAAGTCTATTGTCTCAATGACATGTTTACCATCACGAGTTACGATCACAAGCTCGTTGCCCATCATGGGAAAGTTCCAACCACCTCCATATGTGCTACGGCACACTGCATTTCCAAAGTCAAAAGTGACATGTTGACTTGCAGTTTGCACCTTAAATGCTGCTGTGTTAGTAAATCTCTTTTTATTCGTATCAACCAGGCCAGTGGCAACAGGGTTTTGCACAAACTGAAGAAGCCTCTGCCTCAAATAGTGAACTGGTCTATTTAGGCTACCCGGACCAATTGTACCAGTCACACGTCCATAAAGAAATAGCGGATCAGAGAAGTTTTCTTGATGGTAATGATCCAAGTTAAATTTAATTGACAGAACTTCAACACTGTTCTTCAACTGGTGAAGAACACTATCGTTGACTAGCAAATGTGACTGATCATTCCATTTCAAATTTTCAAGTACCGACTGATACCCTGTTTGCCAATTAGGATCAATATTGTCTCCATTCCAAACATTTCTCCATGGGTCCTGCTCTCCACTCGGGCGTAGCAACCCTATAAATGGTTTGCTTTTGTGAATATCCAATCCAATTGCCATGCCATAGATCATTGCCTGTCCCAGTTCAACATCCGTATCGACAATCTTTCCAGAAGCATGACCAGCAGTACTTTCAAGAGGCATTCCCACCAGCTCATCGTCTGTTGTGCAAGAACGATCAACACGGCACACCATCGTAATCTTACAGTTCTGAAATGAAAAGCCGTTGCTTCCGAGAGGGTTAAAGCTCGCATACATTGATTTCTTGACTAACTGATTCAGTAAACTGAAGCTGCTTGTGTTGAAGTTATCATAGTAGTTATTAATAGTGGCAACATCTGCTTGATATAAACCACTAAAGTGGATTCGCGGGTGGTCCAGGTACGTAAGATCCTCGTCTATTGATTGGGACTCAGGGCATTCATTGCCAGAAATTGGTTGGTTACTTGTTCCTGTACCAACATCAAACGCTGGATCAGCACCTTGACATGAAGCAAGTATTCCCAAAACAAGAGTGATTGACAACATACTGAAAATACAAAATAATGAGAAATACACTCAAACAGTCAATTGTTATCAACCGAATATTTAAACAAATGTAGAAGCAGCAGACAGGCACAGTACAGGCAGATAGACTCGGTAATTTTAATGTACTGTGTTGCTGATAAATTCCCAACTGAACACATGCCCAGTGCAATAAAAACAACAACAACAACAACATGCCAAACTGTTGCTTGACAACTGGCAAAATACAAACAAAAATGAAGACGCACTAAAGTGCTAAACCCTTAGCTGCTACCGATTTTTTTACAACAACAGCATGGAACACCAGCGACATGATCACATCACCTGTCACGCTAATTAACACCAGCGATAACAAAGACCGCATGCGCTACATTCCAATTGGCGCGTCATTGTTACTGCAACCCTAGCGCACGCGAGCCCAGAATAAAAACAACTAACCGGCCGTTACATTTTGTAAGGCCCAAGTTGCAACAAGGACTGTGTATAGATTCAAAACCACCCATCACAGGCCTTCTCACACAGGCAAGACGAGCTCTCTAGCTACCCCTCCTGTTCTACAGTCACTCCAGTGTCCTAGTTTGCACGTGACGTCTTGTACTTAGACATTGTACTAAGCGACTGGCACAGTCTACACCGGTCGGGCGAGAGCACCCAGTCAGCGCTAAAACGTGTACCTTCTGTGTACCACCCTTGCCACTAGGAATTGAGACAAATTCGTAGCGTCCGCTTCTATCTTTCTTGTCTACGGTCGGCGGCAGGAGCGGTCGGCAGCCGGCGTTTAGGCGGTTGGGGATCTAGCTAGACTGAAGTTGCTCCCTCCTGCGAATGAGCAATAGCAATCTCATGCAGTTTCACCGTTTGATGAAACCGGTACAGTACAGTACCTTTACTCTACTGTGCTCACCTACTTCCCGTCACCATCACATACCAGCGCAAGCGTACTCACTTCAGTAGACTCATTGTGTTGTAGCCGCAGTCGCTAGTCAGAAAAAATACGTAGGAAGGGCGTGGCTTGCGAGTGTTTAATAATTATCTAGCTAGCTCTTACGCTAGACTACTGTAAAACATAGCGTTAGAGGTATGAATCAAATATATCTTAAAAATTAAAAATATTTTCTATGAAAATGAGAAAATATGTAGAAATTAATTGCTT
The DNA here is from genome assembly GCF_963422355.1 of Corticium candelabrum. Taxonomy (NCBI): domain Eukaryota; kingdom Metazoa; phylum Porifera; class Homoscleromorpha; order Homosclerophorida; family Plakinidae; genus Corticium; species Corticium candelabrum. Next base: position 6,658,840 of record NC_085098.1, on the reverse strand, counting down.
ACAAAACAAGTTTTGCGTAGTGGTGACGTCATCTAGTCTTTCCAATCCAACACACACTCCCTACATTATTGTTCACTGGGTTGGAAAGACGTTGCCACTAAAACTTGTTTCTATTGTTTCTAATCAAGGTAGATCTCTCCTCTTGAATTTCTTGAATATTTCTCCTTTCTTTTGTTAGAAGGCACTACTAGATAAAGTCAGGTTATTTTACGCAGAGTGTGATCCTTACTGAAAAACAAAAACAAAATTTAGTCACGCCCCCAGATGTCGACATCGCTTTTCTCATTTTCTAGCTAGAATGACTTTGTAAAAACTGAAAGTGTACTCCTACAGTAACATAAATCAAGTCACTTTCTATTGTGCAATTTTAGAAAAATGCCTTTGTCTTAAGCCTTTCTAGCCGTTTACATACACCCGGCCGCGCCCCCAAACCTGAGATGTACATACAGTACAAGGCACTAGCCTCGCCCCAGACGCAGTGTTATAGCAGTCCCGGATGTTCTTGCAATCCGCGCTGCAATCCACACTGCGAGGCTACTGTGACCGTACAGTACTCCCTGTGATTATTATATACGCACCGTTTCCGTCGGAATCCCAGAAAATGGCGTCACGCTACGTATGTGTCCGGTAATTGACAACTTCTAAAACAAATTTTCAATGACAATTTCTCATCGAATGGAAACAACAATTGTGGGACTATTTTGCTACACGCAATCGCTACAAATATACTTTGCTAATTTGTAGCTACAGACAGACAACACGCCACACAGTCTATGTCAAGTTATAGTTGAGGGGGAGACACCTCAGCAACAATGACGCGAGACGGTGATCCTTCAATCCATCCGGTGTACGCATCAAACGTCGTGCTCCTCCAGCGATGGCATCTTCCGACGTTTACTGCTACCTCGACGCTCCCAGACGAAATGTTCTCACAGTATCCCTCCATCTGTCTCGTGCGGAAGCTACTGTTGTCGAATGTATGGACAATCAGTTCGATGTTGGCCGGTGTGGTGCATTCACGGCCGTTGAAAGCGAAGTACCATCTAGAACAGCGAGAACCGGACGAGTACACTGCCTGTACGCCCGAATAAACTACCCGTAGTGCCGTTTTAGAATCCTTTTTTTTGAAATTACAAGTCTAGATGCCAAATCAAACAATTCAAGTCCCCGGTGACACACAGACTCGTGACCAGTCTCGCAGCGCGCGCTTTCGTCATTCCCGGATGTTCGATCACAATGCGTGAATATGTGACAAAACGAGGCGGTCTGATTAGACTAAAACCAGCCTCGCCACCCTGTCTGAAGATTAAACATCTGGGAATGACGAAAGCGCGGCGATACTGAGGCATGAGTCTACATGAACACAGTGATCGCATGCCGGTCTCACCTGTACGGTACCGTTGTCTCTCTGATCGTAGTTCGTCCAAACACATTGCTTCCAATTAAATTCAACCGCTCCACACGCAATCCTACCTTCTCCTTTCTCCCCTTTCATTCCGGCCATTCCTCTCGCTCCCAGCGGCCCCACGTCGCCTTTACGACCTTCGGCACCGCTGAAACCGCGCTTTCCCTTCTCTCCAGACATTCCCGTGTTGGTCCTAGGCTGCCCTTGTGCCCTATTTCTCCTCGCTCTCCTTTTCCCCCTTTACGCCTGCGCTGCCTCTGTCGCCTTTCGCACCATCTCTGCCATCTCTTCCGGGAGACCCATTACGACCGGGTGATCCGGGAACTCCAGGAATACCAGACCGCTTAGTTAACTATGAAATCAACAGAATCACTACACTCGTTGGCTTGGAAAAAGACTTAGCGATGTACGTACCAACTGTCGGTCCAGATCTGTCTCTATCGAACTAGACTGTGATTCGACTGTCTTGTTGTAAATTATAGTGACAGTCAGCAACAGCATCACTCTGAGCACTTTGCTCACGCGATTACCAGACGTAGCCATGCTCTTTCCTCACTCGTCTCACTCCACTGCAAGTCGTCTTCTGAACATTATCAAGCGCAAGTAACCGTATTTAAAGGTGCTCGAAATTCCAAGTAAATTTACTCTACTAGCTGACGTCATACAACAGCATGATATCCATCGTTCTCACCTACACGACTTAGTACTCAGAAAAGACTGGATTATTAGAGGCAGGTAGTTCAGCGGTACACTAAAAGTTTTCTCTGGAATTTGGTGAGTTATACAATAATAACGAGGGCCGGCTTCCGTGCAGGCAATTGTTAGGTCTCTTCCACGTCTAGACGAAACTATTGAGTCAAGAGCGGCGCGCGCGCAACGAAGACCGCCCAGCGTATCGGATGCTCTCCTGACCAGAAACCGAACATTTGCTGCTCACGCGGTCTCCCACAGTGCGAACAAGGACAACAGACACTAGACAGTTGCATCACTACAAAATATTTCAACTGACCGACTACTCGGACTAGTCCTAAATGCAAGGCGTAGATGCATGTTGTTGATGAATCTAAACCACGAAAGCATCATCAGGCTTCTTTCCCAGAACACCGACTTGCACTTCACAATGCTCCATTTAGATGCAGGAAAGCATGCGCCACACTCGAGCAACCGTGAAAAAATTGGTTTGCCGCACGTATACTCCTTACTTACGTAGATAAAGGTAGAGTACGTATCGGCGTCCTGTGAATGTGTGCGAGTTTGTGCGTGTGTAAGTTTGTACTTGTCCTGGACAAACGGCTCCAAGGTGATATCTCCCTCAAAGCGAATTAACGCTGCATGGAGTGTATAGTAAACAACTGTATGCCTGACCTTGAGAGCAACCTATGGCTAGTAGAATACTCTGGCCAACCTAACATTTTCTTGTGGTAACTTGCTAGTTCACCATGAAAAGGCAACTGCAACGATAGTGCATCTGTGTCTGCGCACCACATTGTATACTTGTTAGTAATCTCAATCCCCTTGCATGTGAGCAAGTATGACATTGTCCTTGCCAGAGCTTCTGTTACACTATCCCACTAGAACTTCTACCCAGTCTTCTTCTTGCGCGACCCGATCAGGATATTCACGTACTCATGCACAACGTGTTCCTGTTCCACTAGCAAATAGCAGAGCAAACACTGGTACAGAGAAATCTGTAGTACATCAAACTGTACAGTGTGACTACATAGCTTATCACTGAAATAAAGAAGTTCATTAGTTTGCAAGAAAAGTTTGTAGCTTGTCAGTCTCCATGTACACTATCAATAGCAAGAAAGGAGGGCTACTCAACATCAGAGTGACCAACTGTTTACACCTGGAATAACTCCACAACGAGAGAAAACCTGTACAAATTTTTCTGCATATTTTCCAATGTAAATGGCTACACATTGCTTGAGAACAAAGCCTTTCAGATTGCAGGCACCAGGACACAAGGACATTGGTAGAGAACTACCATCCGAGCCATTGCCAGTATCGACCACAGCAAGTGGTTTCAAATAACAATGTGGATAACCAAGAAGACTGACAAAGCTGGGAGAATGAAATGCCATCTGGACAACAAAAATACCTCTCTTCATCATGCCTTGTTCAAATCTGTACAAAATATTTTCCATGAAAGCCCCTTGATCTTTGAAACCAACGTCGTCAGGAAAGAGAGCCACTAGATTGGCAAACACGACTTCCTGCCATTTATCTTCTCTAGGACTGACAGACGTTGTAGAGCAGACCAACGGATTCTGGCATTCTTTTACCATTCCCGTCAACATTTCCATTGTTAGATACTTTGGGATGTTGTTGGGATTGATCTCATCAGAAGGAGAACACAAGCCATCACTGCTTACGCTTTTCTTACGTTTAGCTGCCGGAGCACCATTACTATCATCATCATCATCACTTGTTGAAAAGCCAGTAGCAGTAAAACAATGTCCTGTACTGTCTACACTATGAATACAACTGGCTTTACGTCTTTCCTCTACCGGAGCCATTCCTTTTCGACTAGCAATTACCATCTTTGCAGTCAGTCGTTGACAGTTAGATGGAACAGATTTTAGAACGCGTCTCCAAACGCGGGGAACTTCGACGGAATCGAGCTTGCACTTATTAAACACCCGGAAATGGGAGAGTGTAGAAGGAACCGGAAGTGACGGATCCACCTTCTGCAGCAGCTCTACAACTCTATATGCACGCACGTATTCGTACGCCGTCGAACGAGTCAATCCAAACGTCTCCTTCACCCACGGAACAAACGACGTCGAGTTGAGCAGTTTTTCCACGTACAAAATTTGATATAATGCCTTGCCTACTAGATAGTAGGAACCCTTCACGTTCTGGTTGATTTCCGTCTGCCAGTGTTTTAGCCTACATGTCACAGGATGAGCTGTATCTACAGTAGACTGACTCGTCTGATGATAGCTAGTCAGCTGATGATCATGACCATGAACTTCTGCATCTGAATTCGCATCATCACACTCACTACAACTCGAGCCTTCGGTCTCTCGTCTCTCACAAACAAATTCCATGAAGAAACGATACCAAGATCTCTTAGAGACACTTCAATTCAACGAAACAGCTTATATACCCAACGGCGGTGGAAAACGAACATTCGGGATATCAACGACCGATACTGCGACCAAATCACGCGCGGGTCAGGAATTCCTGCTGTTGGTATTCTACTCTTGGAAGGGCAGGGCGTGACGGATTCACGGATTCATGACAATTTCGATTCTGAATGCACATCTGGCGAGAAATGGCACTCTTTCATGTCTCACTCAGACAAACAAGTGATCCGAAACGGATGAGTCGGGTGGTCGCGAGTCGTGACTTGTGCACACAGTAGCATCATAGAGTGGGTACACAACCAAAGTCAGATTTCTCTCATTACGTTCTGTAATTAACGATGTCAAATCAAATCTTAGATGTACATTGCTTCTTCTTATTCAACTACATTCCAGGATCGAATTGCTAGGGATGATCTGCTTGCCCTACTCTTGCTCTTGTCAACTCCACATAATTGGAGTAGATTAGATTTAAGCAGCTAGCACTGACTCACTAACACAATCAACAACTGACTACTGCAAATAGAAAGCATGGATAAACTCATAGTCTCCTCACTGATTACAAACTTGTACCAATTAACTATCCTGACATGTCAATCTAGAAGACTGCCCTACAAACAATAGTTGTGAGTGGGTACAGCTAGGATTAGTAACAGATTGTTGCAGGAGCCTTCTTTGACAAACAAGACAAGACAAGGCTACAATGACGTACATTATTGAAACAGTGTACTGTACGAATTCATCGAACCCATGCATACAAAGCACAATTTACATTGACACAATGCTGCAGAATGGATGACAGAAGATAACACCACCATCAGTATCGTACTAACCTCCTGTCACCAACCGTGAGTCAGTCAAAACACAAATCGATTTGCCTGCTGCCCGACTCCACTTCCTCCCATCCCACAGCTGCCAGATGGTCCACCTTTTCCCGAAGGGTCAGAATCGTAATCCCGCCAAGGTCCCGAGCTATCATTCCACATGCCCTTTTGATAAGCAAAGACACGTCTGGCTTTGCTTTCTTGTTCTTCCAGATATCTGACATTGTCTTCTGTCACCATGTCGGATAAATCTCTTGGTATGATGTCTCTTGGTCTAGATACCTGATTTTTGCCATCAGTCAACCGGTTGTAGAAAAGAAGATACGCGGTATCCTTCGAAAAACGTTTCGTTAGGTTACTGAAACTGTCGAACGATGAACCAGTGACATGACTATCATTCAATAAAAACCACCCTTTGGTAGACTCTTTGTGATCCTCACCGCCAGTCGATTCTACACACTGAGCTTCAGCCGAGTGCCTTGCATATGTGTAATAATGTCCACAATCGGAGCTGGTACCCGAGTGTACCACCACAGATGTCAACACATATTGCGCATAGTCTCCATTTCTCAGTACAGGTAAGTCCAGCTTGATAGGACAGGTCACTTCTCGAAGAACCTTCGAGCGAGTTTTCGTCTCAACGTGGTAAGCGAAACGCTTCAAACTGATGATTAAACACCGAGGAGCTTCCTGCACCATCACCCATCGATAAGCATCTCTCAATCCATCACAATTCTCACAAAAATACTGATTATCGTTTGTAAGCTTCTCGTCTGCCAGAAAGTTATCGACGAGTAGAGGCAACATGGTTGCTGTTTGTGATTCTTGCTTATCTGGCACGGCTAACGCCATTTCAGTAAACGGCTCAGACAGTGAAGACTGGCATCCACAGGAGTCACATACACAGGTTATCTTAAACATACCCATGAAGTGTTTTGAAATGAGAGAAGTTGTCGTTGTACTTTCACCACAAGCAGCCAGTTCTTCCTCATGCAGCTGATCAAGTACAAAACGAAGAAACTCACTGCAGTCATGCTGAAGTCCTGGAGTAAACCACGGCGGTCTCGTCACATGATGGAAAGCACGAGGAGCATAAGCAGCTCTCTGAAAGATCCATTAGTTAATAAGAATAATTAGCTAACACAACAACCATAATGGAATAATTTCCAGACCTTTGATAAGGTTAGAAAAGCAAACAAAGCTTGTAGATGGACGAGAAAGGGCCGATTCGAGGAAGGTTTCTCTGACAGAACAGCAATATAGAATCTACAGAAACAGCAGCAAAACGCATTACACTGACACCAATTGATGTCAACCATGTCTACAATCTAACAATCACAAGGCCTGACTAGGACAAGACAACTTTGTGCAAGTGCCTCATATACATTGAAATAACTTGCAGAATGTAAACTGCCTCTTCCTCATTATTCAATGACCACAACACATCATCTCCTATATTGCATTACAAAGGTAAATATAGTTCATAGACATATGTCCAAGTCATGTGTTCAAGTGATACATGATACAGTAGTTATGACCAGGTCTACCTATCATGCAGATCATCTAGCATCTTACAACAATAAAGCACACACACACAAACAAATGCATAGTAGACTAAACCAGCTCCTGCCTTTCAAAATGAATACACAAAGACCACCACTCTAGATCAACTACATAAGCATGTGTTTACTTAATTAACATAAAGACCTTTCATAATCAAATTTCTGTAAGTAACCAAGTTATCTACATTTGAACTACACACTTATCAAGTCGGCTGCAGATGACATCTGTAAAATACTAGAATAAAAAAGAAAACCACATCTGCAAGACAACTACCTAAACACTCAACCACACTGTGGTTTTACTTTACCCTATTCCCCGTAATAATGCCCTGGGCATATAGAAGTATTGAAGAGAACAATTTTTTCCTGGACGTATACTAGAGCATTGGTGTTATTTTGGTTCCAAGCATATACATGGTCGCAAAATGCTGTCGTTTGGCCAATCATCATCTAAATACTTGAAGACAAAAATATCACTAATGCTTGCAATTATCTATTTGCAAGATCAAAGGTACAGCATCAGCACACACGCAGAATCTAAATGCTGTATGTATACAAATGCAAACCAGAGTGGTCGGCCTGAGGCCGGTCAAAAGCATCTGGGTCGGTAATCACAACAAAGACATGAGTTAGCATTTAGCACTTTCACTCAACACTGACACCACCTCATCAAACGCACACAAACAGAGACAAATGTTCTGTGGACCCCATTTTGTTTTGTCTTCGCATGCATATCCTGGGCTTGGGCGTATAGTTGGGCATGGCCGTTTTTCGGGCTGACAGTTCTGACCTGTCACACAGGGGCGTATATACGGGCATGGGCGTTATTTCAGTATGGGCGTTATTATGGGCGAATAGGGTATAACATCAAGCTGTAGTAGCATGCTAAATTCATTACCAGACCCATATGCATGGCCACGTACTCAATAATTTAGCAACCAGACACAAAAGCATTTTGGATATTGTATTGTCCGTGTTAAAAAGCTGACCTCAAATAAAAGCCGATCTTAAATAAAGATCTTGAATAAAAGCCACAAATACAAGATCCCCTGTTGCATACAAGCTGGTCGCATGCAGTGAGCAGGTTGCACACACATTAGGCTTATACAGAAATAAGCATGACTTTTACACATGACAGTATGGTAACTGTATGCATTTTTACTACTCATCATTCTTCGTCCAAGTTGATATCAATCATACAGTATTCTTGAGTCATTTGTTGACCTTTCAAGTTGCTCGTGCCGGCAGTAAACTAATGAGTATGTTGCAAATAGTTACTGTAGAACCAAAAGTCAACAATCTGACGTTCTCCGGGAATGAAAATGGTACCCTTCTTAGGCTACGAATTACTTTACATGCACAGCAAAAACAATGAATTACACTACCGTGTATAACAATTATAACAAGTGCACCCTTTTTTTCTAATAAATATTGGAAGCCAATGACCATATCAATTGCTAAACAAACATTTCTGTCCTTACCAAACAACCACTACACTTTGCTGTTTTACTGTATTTCTGCATATATAGCGGCATGCCGGTATAAGCAAGAACTACCAAATTGGCCTTGATCATGTCTGGTAACTACACGACAAGGCGAGGTATGCCGGTATAGAACAAGTGATAGCTTCAAGATCCCACCTTGACAAGCAATCACAAGGTAACCACAGCGTGTGTCTATAAACAGCAGATTCCAAATAACAGTGTGACTCTGAGTGTGGGAGAGACGGACTGACGCACGACTCGTATGATGACGGTGAAGCCAGCGACAACTATGCGCAAGAGGCAAATGGCTATACTGCAGATGTAAGTCGTATACCATCGATACTAAAGTGACCGTTGTTGCACAGTTGCTGGGCAGAGCTTCGCAACTGACGTTAACGCTGCCCGATAACGCGATAGTTCCATAACTACGGCAGCAAAGCAAGTTCCGTCTGGGTTACGTTTCTGTGCTTCGTTTCTCCTCCTGTCTCCCCTCAGTTACTCCAAGGTCAGACAACAATTCATAAACAATAGTTATAATAAACTACTTAGTATTGCAATGTTGTGCTAGCCGTAGCGCCTAGTATCACTTTTTAGTTATCACATTAAATTTGTTATGAAGTTGCCAGGTTGCTAATGTAGTAGTCACTAAGTGTGTTCTTGCTAGAGTCATTGTTCTATGTTGTGATAGTAATGAATGTTTTTGTTTCAATAAAGTTGGAGGGATCACAACGGGGTACGGTTACATAAGCGAGTTCAGCCTTACAGTCAGGGCAAGCTCTACTTGGATTTGAAGCCTGGCGTCTCAGGTGGTCCAAGAAACCTGGCGCTCCGGGTGGTATAGAACCAGCGCTCTGGTTCGGATGTGTTTTGTGTCCGGCACTCCAAACGGTGTTGTCTGTGATGTGATCAATCTGGTGCTCCGGATGATCATATATGGTTCAATGTAGTTCGGCACTCCAAACGGTGTTCAGCATTCAAGTTTGATGGTACCGTACCCCCTACTGAGAACCCCTCCTAATGAGACCTAAATCGCGTTGCAACGCTCTGAAGCATTGTGTTCTAGTGGGCATGGTGCTAATTGCTATATTTCAGCACAGATGTTGAGGCAGTAAAAGAAATAGTATGAAAAATTTGTGTGAGTGCATTGAAATGGACTCTACTCGCCACTATTTGTAATTTTCCCTCCTTTAAACCGACATGCTGGTATACCTCTGTATGCCGCTATATACGCAGAAATACAGTTGAGTACACAACTTGTATGTATACAGTAACACACTGATTATAATACCAGCAAAACAACTGAAAACAATCACAAGTTAGATGACCATACGAACGTAAGTAATCCAGCACGACTGCAAAACGTTAACAGTATAACCATGCAACATGCAACACTTGCAAACTGCCTGTAATTTTGCATTAATTTCAACACAAATGACATACTGTTATTGGTCTTACTCGTCTTTCATAAACAGAGCTTGCAATACGCTGTTCATAAAGCACGTGTTGCCCATGTTTACCAGCCCTATCATTCCGGTGTCTGATCGAGACTGCGGCAAAGATAAACTAAAAAGATCGCTGTCGTCCCTCGAGTCTGCTGTCCATGCATTCTGAGCAATGCAATGATTAATATCGTCGTCAGACAGCTGAGGTAATCCCTTCACACAAAACATCAGGTGAGTCAGTCAGAACCAAACGAGTAGTCGTACATGTGTACATACTTCTAATGACTTCAAGACGGGTTCATAAAGGTCTGGATATCCTGAGTGCAGGTACATGAGACACTGAACTAGCTCGGCGAATTTCTGAGAAATCTCAGTATTGTTTGCCTCTTCTGTTAAAGACTTCACAAATGCCGGAATATCAGTGACAATCTGGAAAGGAAAGTTGGCTGTCAGGCAATGACACGACGCGACAGCAAACAACGAACCCTGTGGAAACAGTCTGGAGAGTGTTGGTAGCTCAATAGGATGTAAGATAGAACAGGAAATGTCTGGTCTCGTACATTGACCACCTTCATCATCCTAAACAACTTCGATAAAACGTGACAACGTTAGCTCTCACAGCCAATCAACTTTAGCTACAGTTCAATGGACTCATGCATAAACAACATAATCAAACCATGTAGATCACAACCTAATTCACTACAAAAGTTCTTCAGTTTCGCAACTGACTGACCTTTTTCTACTAAAGTAATAAGGTAATCCGGGGTAACTCCGTGAGTAACTTTATACACGCCTGCATACTGCTACGTGTGAGTGTTGTAGTCGCTTGATCTTACTGTCGTATGGTCTGCCAATCAGCATGTGAGCAGCCAGACTGACAGTCAAACAGACAGACAAACAAACAAACAGACAGACAGACAGACAGACAAACAGACAAACAAACAGACAGACAAATCTTAATCAATTGGGGACTTTCGTTGGCACTACGAATCTTGTGGGTGGGGCAACTTCGTGAACAGAGTTTGCTCTGGCAACTATGACATATGAATGGTTGTAACTATTGCTTGCTCGGGTACATTTCTCTACTGCATCTATTGTGGTAGCAACAAGGCATACCTAGTAGATCTTTCACTGTACCATAAGAAGTTGCTATGAGGTTTAGGAAGCGTTTTTGTTGCTATCACTTCGACGTCCCGGATGTCCAAGTAGCAATCAACTTACTATGAAACCAGGGGGTGTAGTGTGACCTCTAGAAAATGGGAGGCTAAACTTCATGATACTACAGGACACGCCCACTTTTATAGACACACCTACTTTATTGGCTTCTAATTGACTGATACAGTAAAATCAGTGGTGGATTCAGACTAGAAAAAGGGTGGTGTATATATACTATATACAGCTTGGGTCGTCACACGTATTTACAGTCCACAATGTTTATGACCACGCCTAAAAATGATGGGCTATAGCCCGGTCTAGCTCATGCCACGCTACGCCACTGATGAAACTCATAATTCTACGTCAAGTAGTTTACTAATACTATTAGTAGTAGAAGAGTTTCAAATCCTAAACTGGAGGTAAGACAATTCTCGCTGGAACAGAGTTAGATATTTATTCACGGAGTTGCCCGGCCCAGTCACATATAATCCTACTGATCTAAACATTTCATCTCACCTGTTCCACCTTGCCTTTAGCGACTCGTATGAGAACAGAGAACTTTCTGGCTTGACCTAGAGCCTTGAGAAACGCAATAATCCATTTATCAACAGCTTCTGCGTTTGGCCATTGCAGCCAGTCAATCATTCGCTGAAGCGCCAATCCTATATGAACATCCATAACGGACACATTCCTCAAGACCGCTTCAATTGCCAACGAGATAAGAGAGACGGGAATATAATGGACAACTGATGCTAGAGCCGGTTGAGGTTCAGGACCGCACTCACAAGAAATAATGTCAAACATCACGTTCAGACTGTGAGAGATAAGCGAAGGCTCCGCCGACCAAATACTACCAAGAACACATGCAATGCGATCAACACAAACTGCGTCTTCAATAGATGCTACACTGAGGCTTCGTATGAGAGATCTTATAAACAGAGGAAGAGCATCTCCACATGGCAAACAGGCCGGAAACTGTTGCAAAATGCTAGTCACCTCACCACATATACTCAAAGATATAGCACTATCACCAGCAGCTAGCCCTGTAAGCAGCACTCTCACAACTCCATAGTGAACAGACAAGTCGGCATTAATCTCTCTCAAAACCGACAAAAATGTGCCACACGCCCGGATCTTGAGGTCAGTGACGTCATTTGACGTCACAACGCTCAACAACGCCTGAGGAGCAAGAGAAATCTGTAAATCGACTGGAAACGCTTTTCCCCACTCGGCGAGGATATACTTCCCAGCATAGATCTCAAAGTCAGTCCCCGAAACGGACAGACATAATTCAATGCCAAATTTGATGATAGATTTTACTTCGTCGCTTGGTAGTACGCGTCCACTCGATAAACTTGAAGATATTTTAGTCAAGAGAGCTCGCTTAAATTCGTTGGAGTGATTAGAAGCGACGACGCCATGCAAAATGCGATCCATAGACTTCACCTAACGGTTGGTGAACCTACAAAACGCACGACACGACACAATTGCCGAGATTCAACTCACGACTGACGACTGCTAGACGAACAAAGATTCACGAGCCTCTGCCAAACTGGTGATCGTCGTCGTAGCGTGCGCTAACCGAAAGTTGAATGTTTGATGATAGGATCCCTGATGGCATACTATTGGCATGTGCATAATATTGGCATGTGCATGTAAGCACATACAACAATATTAATACAATACATGTACAATGTAATGCAATAATTGCACTTAGTTTATCCTAAATAAAATATTAATTAATTAATTAATGATTTATAATATTGCATCTTAAATATTACAATGACGTACTACAGGGCACGATAGTTCATCTTTACATGTAAATTGGTTGCTTTCTTGCCGTTTCTCTCGCACTACCTCAAGAAATCCTGAGGCACCACGTTTCTGGTGTGCATAGGCTAGACATCACAAGAAGATAGAATTGCGCATGCGTCTAGACTAACCAAGTCAATACGCGTTCACACGTCTTAGTCTACCAATTGAACTAGAATCTTGAGCAGTGAAACTAAAATTTAGAAATTTTGATCCATTTTCTTGTCGTAGCTATACCAAGGCATTTTAACATCTGTACTTAATTAAGCTTCACGTGCACGATGACTCAAACACATGTACAACCAGAGCAATCATTTGCTTGTAGTCAAACTCTAACCCACCAATTTAAAGCAGTTAGTTAGACTGTTTACAAGCAAAACGCTTCTGATTGCAAATATTTATTCATACATTCTATCTAGAAATACAATTATATTGCTGTAAATCTCACTACACTTACAAACCAATGCCAACAGCTTTGTGTGAATACTTATCTCAGTTTATTACTTTCATGAAGCACTCTATCTCTAGTATTTAATTAAGACAGCATAGACTCTTATTATGTTTACTAACATGATCTGCAACATTTTCCCTTAAAATTCGGTGCATTACACAGACGGTGATCTCGCACTGCGCGACAATAGCCTGGCTCCACCTGACACTTCTCTTGGTCTGACAAACAAGAAATTGAATAAGCCACAGATAGTCGACTAAGCAAATATAAGATAAAAAAAGGAACAAAAGAAAATGTCAAATGACAAACAGAATAGAAAAAGAATATCAGGCAGCCATTCTATACAGACAAACAGAGACAGACAGAGACAGACAGAGACAGACAGACAGACAGACAGACAGGCAGGCAGGCCAGGCAGGCCAGGCAGGCAGGCCAGGTAGACAGACACACAGACAGGAAGGCAAATAGACAGACAGACAGGCAGACCAACAGACAAATGCAAGCAGACAAGGTACAACAGACTGACAATCAGGTTCGATTAAAAGACAGACCAAGAATCTTGAGTTAGAATTATAAACCAAGACTTACCACTAGCAGATGGACATGGTGGCAAGCTGCATTGTTTGAAACTAACTGGTACTGATTCAGCATCACACAGAGAGTCCTGTTTGATCGTTCTTGTGGCGTTCTCTACACACCTCACTCTCCGTTTCTGGTAACCCGTGCCACATGTCACACTGCACAAAGTCCAAGATTTTGTAATCCATGCATACTCTGCAAAAGTTGTCAAGGTCGGACGAGCTGTCGAAAATGGAACAATCCTTGTGCGAGGTAAAATAGTAGTTGGGAGAACAGTTTCTACTATAGCAGCCGTAGTAGCAGCAGCAGTTGGTCTAATACAAAAACTATTAGTCGACAATCATGCTTGACAAGATACAATCCAACTAGAAAAATGCTGCCTACCTTGGACAAGGTCGTTCATTACAAACTCTTCTCTGGCTAGGCTTGGACAGTTCTTTGCACCGATCTGCTCTCTTGCTTTTTCTAGTAGCCTTATCAATGCATCTCACCGTTCGTACTTGAACGCCTCTATTACAGGATACTGAACACGATTTCCACTGTTTCGGATGCCACACAAACTGCCGTTTCACAACAGGAACTGGATTTGTTGGCGTCGATGCATGAGGAACAAGTCTAAACGTAAATTGGTACCTCAACGTTAGTAAACATGGAAGTACGTGTACTGTTAATTAATACAAGTTAGAATATTCTGTTTTTGTACAAGATTCTAAACAGCCAAAACTCACCAGGCACTTGAATACTAAGTCGTTAATAATAGAAATTTCTACGACAGTATAGAAGGCCTGGGCATAAAAATTGAAATCATTTTTGAAATAGAACCCATTTGTGAGCATCTAATCATCTGAAGCATCTATTCAAGACTGGGCTTTAATACGATACAGTTTTGTTACTAAAACATCCTACCTCCATATCAGGTGACGTCACGCAATTGTGTTCCATGCTTAGCTATTCAGAATCACACACATGCAGACAGCCAGACTGAGAGAATAAGAGGCAAATACACAGTCAACAAATAACAATCAAATAAACTTATTATTAATTAACAATTAATTTATTATTATTAACCTCTTTATTATTAATTGTTTAATGGCATTCTGCACCAGCAGGCTATTGTCATCCATAACAGCACGATAATTTCAATTTTAAAAAATTCACACCACCAATGATACTTACTCGACACAGTTAGGATTTACACACTCCCTTGAAGTAGACGGTTTCAATGACTCATCACACTGATGTGAGTCTACTCTTTGGGAAGTCGCAACAGCTACACAATCCACGTGTCTAATCTGCTGACCCAATCCACAGGAAACACCACATGAACTCCAATCGGCAGCTTTCCACATCATGCCAAGACAATTTCCTGATGCATTGCATGGTGGACCTTCAACCATAACAGGCCGATAGTCCAATGAGCATAATTCTGAGTTGACATAGACTCCTGTCTCCTTCAAAGCACATCGTGCTTCCCACTTCTCATAACCACCTACAAACACAGTGCTTACACCATAAAGACAATACCAATAATCTGAATTCAAACAAAAACGTTAAGCACTCAAAGAGAAATAAACTACATGCAAACTACACAACCATGCTACGTTGTTAATTAAGACTCTACTAGCTTAAAATAATTAACACAAGCTCACCATCCCGTTCTCTGCACAGGCAGATTAGATTATTAGTTGTTAGTAAATAAATTTATCGTTGTATGCATTCATGAAGTATATGTATCTCATTCACAGAATTAGCAGCCACAGACAGAATTCTCATAAAGTTCATTAGTTTAATGTTGTATGCAAATTTTTGTTGTTGCATGCATGAGTATCCTGTTCTGACAATTTATCATTAAAGGGTCATCCATAATTGTCGACATTTACTCAAGCGTACAAAGCGTACGCTAGGGGGAGGGGGTTAGAGTAGTTGCATGCTTTGGGGGCAAAGTATAAAATGTCGATGATCTCTTGTGGTCCAGAAGTAGATAAGAAGTGATACTGAAGTCAAGATATTGCATTTACACCTATGCTTGTTGTACATGTGTCTAGCTTCGTCGCAGTGTATGACGCAGATAGCGCACGCTGTTCCTCGCACGTGTTTGAAGTGTGATGGTGTGGGATGGGACGTACACTGCTGTACTGAGAGACTTGTGTCAGAGGCCTTGTGCAGTTCACAAAACAGCAGCGAACAGATACCAGCATTTTGTAAACGCCTTTGTCTTCTCTGACTCACGAGGCAGCTGTTCAGAAGGTAGCCTCGCAAGCCAGGCTCTTCCGCGCAGTCGCTGAGCTAAACGCACATGAATCACACAAGGAGGAGGAGCTTTTGCCGGAATTGCTCCAATGCGAGAAGAGCCTGGCTTGCAAGGTTATTCAGAAGGCACACCAGCAATGGAAGACCACTAGCGTTGGCCAGAACAATGACCTGTGCATTGCAATCTTTGAAAGAGCTTCTAGAAAGATAGAGAAACTGATATACCATGGTAATAGAAATGGTAGCTTCACATGACCAACATTTTATGTACGCTTAGGGGAGGGAGAGGGGTATGCAGAAAGAGTACGCTTCAGTTAATGTTGACAATTATGGATGACCCCTAAGTATATCTCGTTCACATGCATTTTTACTCTGTTCTGAAGAATTAATTAGCAGGCAGACAGAATTCTCATGAAGAATTTCGTTCAGAGTTATATCCCGTTCAATAAATAACATCCCATTCTGAGATCGATTATCTCAAAGTAGAATATATGCCATTACAGATCTCGTTCTTTTCTCAAGCTGATTGCGTTATTGATTTTTAGTTAATAGGTCAGATTCGGTGTAAATGCAATGAGAATTTGGAGAGCTCTAGAAGAGAATGGCTTCAGTCGGCAACAAATCATCGATCACTGAAAGCGTTGCAGAGGATGGCGACGTGTACAGTCCACACGGGATCGGTGCAGGCAGGCGTTCGAATAAACCAGAAGGTGTAGCATTCGCGTCGTCGAGAAATTCTACACAGGGCTCGACCCCTCAAGAGGGGATCCCTAGCACTCCGGAGAAATCCGGCCACTTCACTGTACAGGTTCGGCGCACGCAAGCCAAATTTGGCGGAGATCGGACTCGCCGTCAAAGAAACGATTTTACATACGAATACACGCACAGACACCTCTCCTTTATATATAGAGATGACAAAAGTCAACACACAATTAGCAGCTGTATGTTATAACAGCACAAAAATATTAACAGTTAATTAGTATAAAGCAAAATTACTACCAAACATCAGCATCATGACTTACTTCCAGTGCCACACCCAGCAGAGCAACCAGTTTTGGCAACCGTCCAACCATGAAGTTCAGTAATCTCGTCTACTCTGTCCTTCAGAGCACTGCTGATTACATAACTCACATCAACATGTGGAAACTCGGCCTCAGGTAGAAAGTCAGTCACATGCAACTACAACAAACCAACCAATCACAGATAACACAAGATGATGCTTAAAATATAATTACAAAAATTTCAAAATCGTTTTCAGTTGGGCCATAAAAAAACACAGACTCCTCCTGACTTGCTGCAATGTATCGATAGCTCACTTCACCACCGAACAAAAATCGATATTCTGAAGTGCTCTTGAATTCAGCTGAGTTTAGTTTGGCACCACCACCAAAGGATCTCATCACTGCAACCACAAAAACAATACACTCGATCTAACTACTAGGTATGGTAGTCTCCTTACACTATTCAGACAGTAGCATATTCAAGCACTAATAAGTTACTCCACATTGCAACCAAAATTAAATTTTGTCTTTCTGCATTTTTCTTTCCAGAAAACAATGAAACGTAAACACAAAATAAACCTTAACAAACTAATTAAAAACAGCAAACAAGAAAAGAGGATTATGGAAAAATCAATTTTCTGAGCATTTTCCCTTATAGTACAGTACATACACTTTAAATGCACTCAATGAGTTTTACCAATTTGCTCCTTGACAGTCACTGATTAACTTTTAAAAATGTCACTGTTGGTATGTGTAGAATTTAAATTTTTTATTAACATCACTTCACTGTGAGGACCTACTAAAAAGTCACTACACCAAATCAACTATGTCTTGATTCATTAAAGCCTGCTTCACACTATTGACGCTAAGACACCGCCTTGACGCAGGCGGCATACTTTGATCTTGACTTTGACACTGACGCTGGAATAGGATTCATTCTATTCCAGCATCAGTATCAGCATCAGCGTCAGCATCAACGTCATCATCAGCATCAATACTCTCAGCCAGGCTTAAGACTTTTCTACAGAGACACCAAGCTGAGACAACTTCAAAAAACAACACTTCCTAGCCAGCACACTAAAAAACAGCCATTGTAAGTGATAGCAATTCCAATTGCATCAAATAGTCTTAAATCAGTTGGCTGCAAAAAGGGTAAAAATCAACTACTATTGTAATGTGTTATAATAAATCTAATAATAATGCCAACACAAAGTCTAAAGTGTCTCAGACTGGAATCAGTATGCCCATGTCAATCCATGCACTATCTATTACTTACAGTAATTATTCAAACAATCAAGCATACTTATTGATGTTGGAAGTTTGCTTCTCCGCAGAACTCTGACATGCACCTGGTAGGCATTTTTGGGAACATCAAGAACATGATAGTATCCTGTAGTAACAAAAATGAAAATACAAACGCATCAACATAATTTGCATGTATACCTGCCATGCCCTGCCGTATCCTGTATTTCGACATGACCGTGACACAGTGTGCAGAATCATCACTGCAAAGTCCACATGATGTTGGCTTTTTTGAAGAACCGTACAAGCAGTCACATCCAACTAGCTACAATAAAACACCACCAGCTAAGTATACAAACACAACTACAGAGCTAATTTACGAACCCAGCAAACGCCATTGAGACAACGATTCGCAGAGCGAAGGTCACATCTTGTCCCACTTTCTGCATTGATGCCACGAACTGTTCCATCTTCCAGCCGACAACTGATACGACATGCTCTCAAATCTAGTACATTACACATAACATTTAGATGATTCTAGCAAAGACAAAAGTAGTAAATCACATTTACCCTGCTTTCCCTTAAAACTACATCTAGTATATATAAAGCTCAAATTGTGTGTGTGTGTGTGTGTGTGTGTGTGTGTGTGTGTGTGTGTGTGTGTGTGTGTGTGTGTGTGTGTGTTCGCAAGAAGCAGCCACGTCTTTGGTCCATTCACAACCGAAATCGGGATGCACACTCGGCACGCAAAGGAAAAGTTTGCATAAATTTTTTGCAAAAATTGCCCTGGTCCCTTCTCGAGGGATCGACCAGTGTAAATTTCTCGATGACACAAACGCTACACATTCCAGTTCATTTGAACACGCGTCCACACTAGTCCTGTGCAGACTGTACATGTTGTCGTCCTTCGCAAAGCTTTGAGCAATCAAATATTCTTGCTGATTGCAGTGCTACTCTTCTAGCGCTTTCATTTCTCTTCAAATTCGGATTGTGTTTGCACCGAATCCAACCTACATGTTTTCTGTAGCAAAGCGCTACACGGGGGAGTGTGCCAATTTCTATCAAAAAGAGCGCAAAGAGCAAGATTCTAATTCATTCCGCAGTTCCAGGACCTTGCAACAAAGATTGCACGTGACGTGTCCACATGCTCAGACTGTGTCTTCCGTCACGGTCAGAACCATAAAGTATCTTGCCCATACGAAGGACGGGGCATGTATCTAGTTTGTTATAAATTTGTTATCGATTTCTTTTAATATTGAAGTGAGCA
Organism: Corticium candelabrum; assembly: GCF_963422355.1. Lineage (NCBI taxonomy): Eukaryota > Metazoa > Porifera > Homoscleromorpha > Homosclerophorida > Plakinidae > Corticium > Corticium candelabrum. The sequence goes on along the minus strand of NC_085098.1, from coordinate 6,639,277 downwards.
TACAAATTTGCAGAACAACGCTTTGCAAGTCTGTTGTATTCATGCTCACTGCATATCTTACATTTGACCGTGTTTATCTTATAATTGTGCAGACAACTCTAACATGAAAACATAGACATTGGCTATAAGTCACTTGTAAACATACCGATGCGCTTGTATTCAGCTACAGAATTTGGGTACAGCTTCCTGCATTGCATTGTTAGTTCATCAGTAAAGTTGCCATACGAATGTTTGCATGCCTGAATTCATAGTATTAACATTTTCAACACATTCACATATCAACAGAAGCATCACAATCAACTGACCTGAGTATTGCAGCAACGATGTCTCTTGCTCTGACCAGAGCAATACTTCCCTCCATATTGTGGACTACAACAAGCAGCAAAAACGTAAGTCTCACTGAATAAGTCTAAAGTACTATGGTATGTATGTATACAGTGTATTCATACTGGCCCAAAAAAAAAACACAAATTTAATGATACAAGTGCTGACATACCTTGGATTAGTGCATGTTCTTGACTCAAGCTGAACTCCACTGCCACATGTCTTAGTGCAAACACTGGATTTCCACTGAGTCCAACTACCATCCTACATATAACCACTGCTGTATTAGTACTTCAACTTGAATACTAGCTGTTCCAACTCAAATTACTCACTGATAACTGGCATTTAGTAAGAAAGTGTACAAATATACAACGAAAATCTTAAGTAAACCACAACATCTCAAATAAGAAATAAACAACATATTGAAACAACATACAGATTAATGAAGGTAATAAATTACTTGTTCAGGTAAGCGTCATCACTCTCAAACACGATGTAACATTTCATGCCATTCGAATACGTGTTTGTGACCACTACAACTTAGAAATGTGTACACGTCCAGCAAATACAAACTTACCAAAGGGCACGGAACAATTTTGCATGTTCGACTAGATGATGGAGGAGGGTCCTGGCATCTGGATATTTCCACATCTTCAGCAGAAGTGTCATCATAACAATGAAGCACACCCTTTTGTTCGCCATTGCCACATGTAGTAGAGCATTGACCCCATGCATCAACTCGCCAACGATAAGATGGACCAGGAGGAGGTGCATCATTGTTGTCTCTAGATGCACACACAGTTGTTAGACACATAATCTAGTGTGCACAAATAAAATGCATGCACTACTGCTACTAGAAGAAATGATGCCTCACAACTATACTACATTCTACTTGTACACCAACAATCATAGCTGTATAACCAAGATTAACCATGCCCATCCACAGAGTTGTCAATGCCCGGTCCAAACCAGAAAAATGCATTTGTCACTTACATGTCACATATAACGTCTGTGTTGCATAATACAGTTTGTATTTTTGGTGGAGTTGCTGCTCCACAGAACCGGTGCTCAACTGCCATTCCCCATCTAGGAACATGGCAGTAGTACGTCACTGTTTGAGTGCCTAGACACAATATACTCATTAGACAAACTATGTGTACTTGAAACAGAGCATCATTATGTCCTACAATCACATTTCCAGACTAAGCATAAACATCCTTACATCCTTACCTCCTCGACACGTCTTGGAGCACGGTGATACTTTCCTTTTCCAGACGTACAAAACTAATCCGTGCTTTGGTTCTGTAATATTTGACGAAAGTGAGTATTGACAAGTGACATTTGGCTCAATAGTAGCTCCAGATGGGGTAAAATATGCCTGAAATAGACCTTGAAATCAACATTTCCTCATAAACTGCAAAAACCTCCTTACATTATGTATACATATGACATGCATGCTACCAAAGATTGCTTATAGTCATACTTCTAGATTAGCACTCATACTATAGAGCCAACCTTCTTAGCTGTACACCTACTACAACGTTAACAAAAACCACAACCTTACCATAGCATTTATACGTTGTTGTACTGGGCCAGCAATCTTAATGCTCTCAATGCCATATGCGGGTCGCGAGTAATCAATCACTGTTCCAGCAGCTTTAACATTTTGCCATACAGCTCCATCATTCTCTTTCCCATTTAGCACATACTGGTCCGGCGTTTCCAACTTCACTGCCAGATAGACATCATTTGAGAAACTGACCTCCTTCACAACAATGTCTCGAGCATGCTTTGGAACAGAACAGACAGCATAGTAGCCTATAAGCCAAAACACAACATGCTTATCAAAACTTGAAAGTGCATGTAGCATCAGAGTGCAACACAGTGCAGCCTAATTAGCCCCTGTATATTCTAACTAATATCCTAACTGCTGAGAAATGTTCAAGCTAATAAACAAACCTACAAACTCACAAATAACAATAAACATATAGACAAGAGATTTAATAATTAAAATATAATTGTGACAAACAAACAGACAAACAAACAGACGAACGAACAGACAAGCAAACAGACAAACAAGAGAAAGAGATAGACAAACAGTCACACAGTAACGAACATTAGCCTCTACAACTGTAATGTGCCCACGTGAACTGGCTGATCAAAAATGAATATGTCTTACTTACCAGGACCAGAAACACGATGATTTAGTGTCTGCACTTGGACGGTGCAAGATCGACCAGTACCCAGACAAACTCCACACTTATCTCTAGCTACAGTCGACTTCCATTGGTCATCACACCCAAATTTCTGCAAAACAAAGCAAATCGATCTGTCACAATCGATAAAGCAAAAGCCAATATCACTATACTACTAAACACTACAGACAGTACAATACAACAGATTTTCTTACAAGACAAAATAGAACTACAGTAATACAGACAAGCCATATCAAGGAAAGAACTATGATAAACAAGCTCCCCTTGGTGTCTGGCTGTTGTTGCAGTTGAGCAGAATTCAATTTACTAACTGCCTTGAAGTAAATTTGAGTCATGAAGTAATAATATAGCACATCAAACCGTTAAAGCCACAACGTCAGTTTGCACTAACCCTGCAAAACAACTAAAGCTACTTCTCTAAGCTTAACTTCCCCTCTTCGAATGTGTTCACTCACATGGACACGGACACACACACACACACACACACACACACACACACACACACACACACACACACACACACACGTGCACACACACGCACGCATACATGCATGCACACACACACACACACACACACACACACACACACACACACACATGCACGCACACACACACACACACACACACACACCAACACAAGCAACGTTTACCTCACAGCGTCCTTTAAAACACCGATCATTAGAGTCTTTATTAGGGTAACACCTTGCTCCATCAAGTAGAACAGCTTTCTGTCTACGTTGTCGTCTCTTAGCAACGTCATAACAATATACGGAGCAAGGCCGATTATCTAAGCACCATAAATATACAGAAATCACAACACACTACCTAAAAATAACGAAGTGTTATATTTCCATACCTTTGTACAAAGGTTGAAGTAGATTACCATCACTATCTTTTTTATTTAGGCATAAATCTCTCCTTTCATTTTCAGAGTCATCAGGACATGGCTATAACACAATATATGTTTAAAAAATCCACATAAATAGACAGAGAATGGAAGATACAGGCAAAGAAAGATCATGTGCAGGTAGTTTAAATGTTAAATATACATGGGTTGACAAAACTAGCAGCACAAACAGACAATTGCTAGTTACAGCTACTGCAACCCAAACCATATCGTTTGAGCCATCCAATAAGAACAAAGATTACTATCTCATACAAATGTCATGCTGCTGCCCAGTAACACTGAAAGTGTAAGAATGCCTTTGCAAGTCAGTCAGTCTCTACTAGCTGCTAGTAATCATGTGTTTGCAAATGCTAAAAACTACTTCACTAACATCTTGCGTCACACAATTCGCATACACTCACCAGTTTATTGCATAGTTCCAAACTGTATCGTTGACCTTCACATTCTCGACCTCCATTCCTGGGTCTAAACACAAACAACACTCCCTAACTAAACACCACCATCTTTCTGTCATTCGTACTTTGGACTAGTGCAGTAACGTTGTTGGTACTGTATGCCACCACCACAGCTTCTTGAGCACTCAGAAAACACAGACCAGTCACTCCAACTTCCATGTACTGGTGAATCATGACGAGTATAATTTTCTTTTTCACTTTCAGGCACACACTGGCCTCTGATGCATACTTGGTTAGTGCCACAAGTGCTGCCATCAGCAGCAGGAATGTAAACAGTTGTACAAACTCGTCCCTCACTACACCACAGTGCTTGACAAATTTTCTACACAACCAAACATATCAAACATCTACAATAAACCGATTTCATGCCATGCAGTTGTTTATCATGCTGTGCTTAAGTTAATTCTGTGCACCAAGACAAAAGAACAGTAGTGCATTGTTCTTTGCATTGTTCTTTGCTAGCATTTGCTTTAACCTAATAACTAAGCACTCATGGTTTCATGTAGGATTCTCATTGATTGATAACGTCATAGTAATTAGGTACATATGTTATAAGACTATTGTACTGGAAGGTGGCCAAATGTTTGTAACTAGCTGAGCAGCCGTTCTTTAAATGCTGAAGATTTCAGAATAGGTTCTCTATCAACCCATGTTTATCAAAAAACAGTAAATATCTAAATGCCTGGATACACGTATGGCTTACTCATTCTTTTTAAATAACAACGCCAACACACATCAAGGCGGCTATCACATAGGAACCTGCCTCCTTTTGAAAATATGCAATGTCAATGTCCATACCATGTTGGTGATTTGACACCATACTAGATCTATGATGCATTCGTTTTTTATTACAACGCTATCAGACATCAAGACAGCTCTGGTTAGGTAGGTGCTACGTTTAGACACCTCCAATGCAGAAAATTGTCGCAAACTCGACTCCTCCAATCTGACAATCACCAAACAAACTAAAACATTACCAAACAAAGATTCGTGTCGCCAACCACGTCCGATCTCTATTGGTGCTTTCGTGTGCCATAATTCCCAGACATACAAAGCATACATTACCTCTGCTTTATAAAGATTACCAACAATAATCATTAAAAGTCTGTTCGATAAACAAAAAAACGTAGAAAAAACACATATTTGAAACATGTGAGCATAAAGTTTATAAATTTACACCATTCGATAGCTCTGTGATGATCAAGGTGGTCAAAAATCAGTAAATGGAGCTCAAATTGGCTAACCAATAGAATAAAATTAGCAATAGCATGTTTGGCATGTCATAATACCATGTATGTATTAATTAAAGAATGAGTAACCATTTCTACCAGATGCTAGGAGGTAAATTTTACCACTGGAGGTAGCTCTCCCATGAGAGGATATTGTCCAAACTAAATGAGCACCTCTGTAAACTAGTGCACATCCCATCATAAAAAGATCAATTATTATATTATTGTAATTTAACATTCCAAGATTATGAACAAACCAAAGTGCCAGCTGGGATCTGATGTCATGTGGATACAAAGTAGACAAATCACTTCGCCATCAATTAGTGAGCACTAATTACCAACAGAGAGAAGAGACAATACAACATCACTAGCAATGGCTGCACTTGAAAAAACTATTTTGAATAAAATCACCTCCACTCGTTTGTAACAGCGTTCGTCATTTATAACTAGCCGATCCACTTGATCTGCTCTTTATGCTTCTTAATTAATTATGGCAAGTTCAGAAAAGTCAGATTTTGTTCTAGAGTGCCAAAATCATCACTCAAACTTCTAAGCTGTGAATATTTGACTAAAGGTAATACGAAACATAGCAACCATTTCAAACCAATGTCCAGATTAGACCTCCCCATGCACCTTGGTTCACCTTCCCAAGGTCAATCAAAGCAGATAAGCATAAATGAGAGCTGAAGTCTACAAGGCCATTAATAAATAAAGCCTAATTAAATTATTTATTAGTGTGACTTATTGTTAAAGCCATACATGCAAGGACAAATATTTAATTTCCTGGAAGTCACATCAACCAAGACACAACTCAGTCTTATACCGCCTAGCTGATTCTGTGTTAGCATCCTATAGCCACCAACATAGCATGGTCCTAAAGTTTAGAGGGCTGATCAATCACAACGCAAAGCCACGCCCATTCTTACTCTTTTAGTTCACCAGCATAGACATTAACACTTGAGGGAAGAAAGCACCTACCTCATCTATTCAATGTTAATATGATGTACTTGATGTTTATGTTAATGTTTTAAATTTCCACTACAAATAACATTGCATTGCACCAATTTCTTACCATTTTTGCCCAAGAAAATTGGCAAAAGGTAGACTTTCTCCCAACTTGAAAAGAGCACTGATCATCGAGATCATACCGTGCACCTGTCCACTTGCTTGGGTACTGCAACGTATGAGTTGGAGGCTCATCCAATAGACAGTCGAAGTTGTATTCCTTCCTAACAAAAGAAACAATATTCAATTACGAATGAAAGATGTGCATGCATGCATGAGTGTGTGATGCTCGACAGTCTCCAATATTCTAATTCATACCTCAAGTACTTTTCAACATATTGCTTGCTGCAACTAGACCAGTGGTATAAATTTGCTTGACCAGACACCTGAGGCGACATAATTTCTCGTGAAGAACTACTACAGTAATTGCCATCACCATCATGAAACATCCCGAAACTAACCAAGAAAACAATCTACAGTAGCATCATAGACTGTTTCGCATATAATTCTATGTACCTGTGACCTGCCTCATGTGCAATAACAAAGCCCCCTCGAACACCCGAGTCATAAGCTACTTGACATGAATACTCTGGTCGACACATTGCCTCTACATATGCCCGGCCTAATTCTCCACATGCCACATTGCCTGTAGCACACAGTTCATTTCTGTAATGTCGTAAAACAGAGAAAAAGTCAATGTTGTGTATCACCAAGTGCACATCTGTCAAAAATTACATGAATGGCAAACCCATACATACCCTGTTAGAAGAATAGCATAATCGTGGTGTGCCTTTGATGCCTCATTTGGACTATTTATTTGATGCTGCCATGCACAAAAAGATCTCATCAGTAGCAAAGAGTTCTTGCTCAAAGTGAGCTGACTCTAAAAGTATTAGAAATGACATGTACAATAACAGTAATGTAATGACTTGGTCTGGACCATCCACACACAGCTGTGTTGTACTTGGTACCCATACATTGCTTCAAAGCTCTTGCTTTGCGGCATTATCCAGGTATCAGTAATAAGCCAGTGAGTGGATGGTTTAAAATGTGTACACTTCACTTACAGGTGTTGATCGCAAAAGAACCAAACGTAATACTACAAATCGGACATCAAAGCCAGTAGCCTTATCTGCCCATAACAAGTTTGCCTTTGAAAAAAACAATTTTAGTTTACAAGAGGCATGCAAAGTATGAATAAACCTCACTATGTTCATCAGTGATAAAACGTAATTCCTTAGCTGTAGATCAGTCATTCGCCGTTTGTTTATTACATACTTGTCAACAACAATAAGTGTTTCCACATATAGAGTGTGATCTCTGGCTGATCGTCTGGTTGTGCGACTGAAAGTATCTCGTTCTGAACGATGGTGTTGATCAAACCGAGATTCATTATGACCCACATCATCTGAAATAAGTTAATAATATGTGTAAATTCAACACACAACAAGATGATTAGTATCAACACTTCCATACCAAACTACTGTACAAAATACAAAAGCTCCCCCCACGACATGCATAGAACCAGCTTCATATTCAATGTCAGTTGCCAGAGTGCAAATATAAGCTTTGTTGCAAAACTAAAATTCCAATTAGAAAGACTAGAATGACTGGGCATCATTTGTGAACTACTCAGCTTACAGGATGTCATAAATAATACAAGTATCAATTAAACAAAATTGACAAATCCAACACGTAAACTTGACCAAGGTAAACAGATGTATTCATGAACAAAGATCAAGTGATGTTGTGAAAACACCAGCATACAGAAAAGACTATACACTGCATTCTTAAAAATATAAGTATGTAATTAATGATGTGCCCAACATTGACGATCCGATCTAAGAATTTTACAACCAAGGACTGCACAATTTTATCATGCTGACCTAGAGTCATGTACTATAGTAGTGCATGTCCACATAAACCATAATCAATTGAGAACTAATTGTAGCGTTCTTGCCTACACATTACTTACTGACTTAATTATGTTGTGTTGCCATAATTGGTCAATCTGAGTTGAGTTGCCATATGTGGCCATACCTAATTTGCATCTTTCCAGTATTTGACTGAACCGGCATTTTTGGTTTAAGTGAACTAGTCCGGTGAGTTGGATAGTAGTCAGTTGGCAAAGTGGAGAGTTAGCGTGCGGGTAATAGAGAACTCATGTGTTTTGTGCACTCACTCTGGTGTCGACCGCTACTGCCTTCTGGCTGTACCTACATTGTTGCCACTTGTCATCCAGCTGGTGACACTAATTACTGAAAATGGTGCAAGAAAGGTTTCCTCAATTACCCAGATATTTCTGTCACCAAGTGACCAGGATGTGGAAATATTTGCAACTCTTACTGTGTGACATTCTTAGCAACAGCTAAAATCAATTCTACAACCTTAATTAATCTCAGAATACCAAGTCATAGGTCATGCACCCTCAAAGAATTAAGTTTTGGATGGCAACCCAACCACAAATTAACCAGTAGCCCCACATGCCACAGATAAGATATCTCCAAAGAAAATGTCTAATGTCATGCCCCTACCTGACATCCTGCAACCACCCTAATCAAGCCCAAGACCACATCTAACTTTAGCTCCTCCTGCTAACAGCTTCATAATTAATCCATGCTAATAATAGTCAGTACACCCTTCTAAGGTAGAGGCTTACCATCTACTGTATCATCTAATGTATACACACAATAACAGTTCACCCTATAGTGACATTCCATACCAAAGTTACTTAACAGATCTCCAAAGTTTAAAACCTGTCATTAATGACATTTCATGAGCTCTTAATCAACTATTAAATCTACGCATTTGCCTAACCATTCTGGGGAAACCAACACTGGTGGCAATCATTCCTGAAGCTCTTTCACCACTACCAAGCAACACCTGGCAACTAAAGTATCATCCACCCACATGCATAATTTTTGAGACATTAAATGCTGTAATTTCCTGGACTACAAAATTACTGCTCTCAATTGCTAGATTTAGAAGAACCAGCTGTATCAAGTTAATTAATAGAGCACTCTCCTGTCTTGGTATGCAAGTTATTCCCAAAGTAGTGCAGTACTCTCTGCATCAATAGTTATACCACACCACAAACGTATTATCCTGAGTACATTAAATAATTGGCAGAATGACCACACCATGACGTCGTCTGAGATCAATAATTATTTATCGGACATTCCAAGATTGACCTACCTACGTTGATCATCCCTATTTATTATCACACCCATGGCCAATGCCTATAGCTCCCTGCCAGGTACAAAGTTGCGCAAACAGCGAATACACAGACCACTAACAGAGAACAAATTAAGCCTAAGGAAGCACGCAAACAGAAAACAACAAACATAATTAACGCACAATTAAACAAACCTGCCCTGGTGACATGACATTCCGGTTTCTCTTCGTTTGTCCCTGCTCCTGTCGACCTTCGCTGTAGGACGTGTGCTCCCCCACGTCCACCAGAATTTCCTCCCTCTGCTGCTTCAATGTGCATGTCGTACCCAGGCATCCTCAGAACTCCGGTCTGAAGAGAAACCACACAAAACACACTTATACAACAAATGCGATAACCGTAACAAGCAAAACACCAACCATGTTACCGTCGCACACGCTTATTGCTGCTTGACCCCACTGTCTACTGTTCTCGCCTCTCCCTTCAAAAACCCATCCATGTAAATGACATCCTTCATCGACCATCTCCTCTGTTAAAATCTCTTCGCTTCCAGCGTTTCCCACGTCGATCGTCTGCACAAACGCTGACGGTGACAACAGCACCTCATTTGGTGCCATTTGCAGCTCATAGTCAACACCGAACCCGCTGAGTTGATAGACCACCGGCGCTTCGCCGAGAGCATCACGTCTGTTTCGCCCCGCCCATTTCAACCCACTTGGCCACAGATTTGTCGTCCCTACGCCGTCCTCGCGTTCAATTCGAACGGGAAATACGATATCTAGTCGAATAGAGTACACACAAGTCAAGACATACGACACAGTAGCGAGAACAAAAATCGCCGGCAAAATAATTCTACGTGAGTTTCCGTATACCTTTGTCTGCATCATCCTCAGACCAGTTCAAATCCTAATAATTAGAGTAGCATTCGATACGGCAATTCGATGCGACTCGTTGAGACAAACCTGGAAGCCTTCCGATACCGGCGTCACAGCGGCAACAACAAGGCAATAACAGAAGGTAAACTCAACATGTGAACGGCGCATCTCTCCACCTGCTTACTGACTACTCGACCGCGAGCCGGACTTCAAATGGACCGTCTCTTGCGGATAGCTAACAAAGCAACTATTATTTACACTAGGGCTAGTAGGCATGCCCACGAAACCGGAAGTTGTGCGCAAGCGTATCGGTGTCGCGAATTGTGCTTCTCTAAAGTGACAGCTTGAATTGCTGTGAGTTTCGAGAAACGGGGTGTATGGGAGGTGATAGAAGTAGAAAGAGCAGCTGTCCGCTTGTGCTAGTCAAGCGTCAACGCGTCAGTTCTTCGATACGTCAGCAGCCGTTCAACCTCTTACATTGTAATTAGATGCATTATTAGTGCGACCAGTTTTATCATGAAATTGTGAAGTAAATGACCCATATGACGCCGAGAAATCTGCAATCTTATTAGACAAGTATCACGTTTGTTACGTCGCTTAGACGAAATGGCGAAGAAGATGAAACTCGCGCATATCCGGTGATTAGGTCTACTAATGTGATTAAGTACTAATACGATTAGCTTGCATGTAAAATGACTCCCATACGTATTCTAGAGATCTCAGAGTTCGCGGAACGCGCACGGTCGTTCTAAAAAACAAGTCACCTACTAGAAAGAAAGTCCTGCGTGTCTGTGGCATACGAGCTCAGTGTTCCACTAACTTGGTTGTTAAAAGCGAAGCAACAGCGCCAGAGTAAACAGATTGTGTGACACCGGATACTAATTGTAAACACCAGACCGACGGTGCGAAGTCGCGAACGAAAACTTACAGTAGAGAAAACGAAGAATTCCAAGCGCACAGTTAGTGTTCAAGTTTCTCGTCTATCAGACTGATTATGAATAACAAAAACAGCGCTCAATCACGTGCAAGATTGATTACACAAAACCGCCATGAAACCCGTCTGGAGAGCTCTATAGCCTCGTGGTACCATCTGTCCAACAACACAGGAAGACCATCATGATTGACTTCCTTCTCTATTCCGACAGGTTGAGACCCCAACTTCAAACAGGTAGTCTAAATAGCCGCAAATGTATTATGTAATCGTCATAAGTGTATAGTTTATAGTCTCTAGCATCTCCAAAGACACTCGTGACAATCCGTAATTCAAGACTGGCACCTAATCTTTGTCTAACAGAACTCTAAAGGCACACCAGGGTGCCAAGAAGCCACACATCCACTATTACTGTGTATATCATGACTAGAGGTTCTGTAATTGTGAGTAGATAATAAGCTCGATGAAGACATGAGAAACCTCTGATCACCATATCTTCTAATACCAATAGATAGATCCGCATGGTCAACAAAGACATCCTTGTTTTACTACCTTACTGGTTGTCCAACACAACAATAATAAGTATGACAATTCCCATACGATCCACAACTATACATACTCGGAAATGCAATTAGCGCAGACAAAGTCACAATTCTGACAGTAGCTGTCACAGCCCAAAAAAAGTATATATACTTTGTGGCAAGAGATAGCAATCTTATAATTACATAACGAATGGTTTAGGACAGCAGAAGCAAGACTGCTGAAGCCACTAGGTTCTTGTGTCACTTGCTAATGACATTAGATTCAGTTTAGGATGTACCTACATGCTGCAGGTGTTCATGAGAGCATGAGTACTTGCAACATATAGTCAAAAGTCTACCCACCTGTAACAATACGCTATTACATGCTTCTGATGTAACAGTTGCAAAGAAACAAACTCCAAATGTACTTTCTGCTCAACCTAAAAGTGATCTGCAATATTATGTGTAGCTAACACATTCAGATTGAAACAGTTTAGACACTCATACCAATGATTCATAAATGCAAACGTCCAAGACACCTGTTTACAGTGTAAAGATCAACTTATTTCCTTTGAGAGACAACGTTGGCACTAGTACTAATACAGTTTGTAGCCCTCTAACATACTATTCACGTGTGGGTCAACGAACAAACACTCTAACAGCATATATCGACGTATAATCACCAGTAAGTGTGCTTACCTTCAACGAGCGTGAGGTTCAAATGGTCTGTTCATCTCTGATACCTAGCTGTTGGTGCTAGCATGCTTATGATCAGCAACCACTATGGGCAACCATCCGTCATAAAAAATAATCAAAACATCTATAGTAATGAATCAAGAAAGTAAACCACTATCCTGTACAGTGTTGTTAAAAAGTTAAAAGACTAAACCACAGACTAAACAGTTAAAAACTTGCAAATCCTTAGTAACCAACTAGTGCCAACCAGTCATCCAAAGATTGACTTGCTGGTAAATCCAGCTGTGTATATGCCTCCCTAATATCATACCATCAGCATGTCAATACCGACTGCAGAACATAGTGTGTACAGCATATAAAGACACAACAAACACTACACCCACACATGCACAACCACTGATTACCTCTCATTGAATACATCACTCAATTATTCATTTCTCACAAGCATACAACTGTGACAGCTTGCCCACTCAACTCATGTCGACCAACAATATACTGCCAACATTCTTCAACAATATCAATAGAATCACTTTACTGCACAGACATGACTTCTAGCATTTGCCTAAAACTTTAGATGAACCTCATTTGTACAGCAGAAAAATCCTAACTGTCCAACTGCCAAATTTGGTGGTGCACGAAAGCATTCTATAACAACAAATAACATTAAAGAAAAACTAAATTTCACCATTATAACTTTAAGTAGCACCAGTGATTCCAGAAAGAAAGTAGAAAATGTCATAAGACTTATCTTTTGTCTGTCTCATACATTTATATAAAAAAAGTAGACATGTATAGTTATTTAAAGAAACTGACAGACACACAAAACACTAACTGACACACAAGCAAACCTAAGACAGAGCAACCTAAACACACTGACAGACAAAGAAAAGCAATGATCTGCCACAAAAATGATGTTGAATTGTAAGCATCTAGCAATAAAATGTACTAAACAATTTCAATCATTGGCTTCTATCTCTAAAATAGTCAGACAATGCAAATAAAATAATGAATAAATCAACAGTATCTCACAATTGGGTTCAGGTCCACAGAGTTTGAGTGTGCAAGTTTGCCTATCAGTTGGCTTTAACTTTGCATCACAACGAGATGCCTTTTTAGACTTCCCTGTTTTCGTGTCTATACATCGTACAGCTCTCATCTGATATCCAATGCCACAGGTAGTGCTACAGCGCTTCCAACGCTTGTATATCCACTTATACTTCGGAGCAACGGTAGATGGCAATGTAGCAGGTCTAGTCCAATCAGCAAAAATCAGTATTAATTACTTCACAACCAAAAGCAATTACTTTCTTGATTCACAAGTACATGTTAATAATAAGCATAGCAACTCACTCTTCACATCTAGTTCCAATGCACTGCTGTACAGTTGGTGGCTTTGAGGAATTACAAAGGTCGTCGTCTCTTGTAGCCAATTTTGTTCTCTGGGAAACACACCTTACAGCCCTTGTTTGCTGCCCTTTTCCACAAGACTGGCTGCATAATGTCCAAGGACCTACTTGCCAGACTACACCAGGACAATTGCCAACTCCTTTGCACGGTACTTGGTGAGAGGCAGGTTTGTAGTCACTTAAACACAAAGATATAGAAGCCTTAGCTCCTGTCCTCTTGTATGCACACTGCGCTTTCCAACCTTGAACTCCAGCTACAATAAAGTTGCAACTGTAACCACTACAAATTTCAATATTACAAATATTTTGCACTTCAATATTTCTATCTACTGTTAGAACTCTCTTCTTGCATCTGCTACTAGCACTCTTCGCTTCATCCAAATATTCTGTTTTGATGCAATACTTCTTACCTCTGCTGCCACATGTAACCGAGCAGCTGGCTTTGACTAATTTCCAACCATATGGATGATTATATTGCTCAGCCTTTTGTCTGTACTCGCTACTGATAATATACGATACATCTATGGCAGGAGACTGACCTGCAGCTGCTTTTAGCAAATCCATCTGAAACAAACAGTTCACTCATTGAAATTTAGTTCCAAGTAGTTTTATGCTAGATTCAAGGATTCTTATTACAAATATTGCCAACTCTCCCTCAACAGGTCCATAGAACTCCATTGATTCCTCATGAGCAGTATGATTGCGAGTATAGCTCACTTCTCCACCAAAAGCAAATCGAGTTCCACTACTAGAACTAACTCTTCCCCACCCAGTACTCGTAACAACTACAAAAAAAGAATCAATTACAATCTACATCTACAGTTATTAAAACAACAGCTGAAACAATGCAATGACATTTCAGTGGTGTTGATTACATTGTAATGTTGATGTGATTAGTAGTCACCCAGAAAGTCAGCAGATCATAGATGTCTACTAACACAAGGCATCCTATTGAATTTGACCTAACCCCTTCCTCACCAATACTATCAATTTCAAGCAGTGTTTGGCTGCAGAAGACTGCTTGATTTTCACATGCAAACATGCACACAATGCATGAGTGTCGTGTGTGTGTGCACACATGCACATACGCACACGTGCACACACACACACACACACACACACACACACACACACACACACACACACACACACACACACACACACACACACACACCAATCAACCATAGCCCTTACTTAGCTCTGCTCTAACATCACTTCCTGTTTTTATGTCAATTCGCACTTGATAAGCACCCTTTGGTACATCTAAAATATGATAATCTCCTGAACAACATAGCACTTCTATAAACCGCATACAATGAAATTACAAGTGTGATCCACAAACTCGCAATTTGGTGCTGTATTCTGTATTTAGCAAAAATTTCAATGCACTTAGCTGCTTGGTTGCTGCAAAGACCACAAGCTGATGGAATATTTGTAGACCCATACACACAATCACATCCAACCATCTAAATCAAAAGACAGTGATTCGAATCCTATGTTGTGCTAAGGCATTTTCAAATATCAGAATCTAATCTGTATTAGTAAACTACATCAACTAATTTGACAAAAAGCTACCAGCATGCTTAGCAGGAAAGTTTTAGTGTGTTCGTTTGTTTGTTTGCTTGTTAGTTTGTTTTGTTTCTCATTGTTGCCCCCAGTGGGAAATACATCATGTACATGATGTAAAATAAATTTCGATAATAACAACAATAATAACAGAAACATGAACACAACAATTATTTCTTGTCACCTATGTACAAAAATCTGTCAACAACCAAAAAATTTCAGAGTACGAGTCCAGCAACAGCCATACAGACCAAAAAAGCTTGTCTTAGAAGCTAGTAGTGCTGCTGTCTTCGTTAGATATATAAAAGATTAAAGCCCAATAAACTAGGAATGCATTCATAAACTTGAACGACATGCCAAGTCATGTACTTTGTAAGGATGAATCAAAAATGCATTTTTCAGTGTTTTTAGCCATTGTGCCAGTATTCTGTCTTCTGCCAGTGCATGCATATCAACAGTTAAATAAACAAGTGATCAGTCACTGATCCGACACATACACTAACACAGACTGTAGCATAATGTTCCAAGTCATTCCGTACTATTATGGTAAGTGTAAGTCTTCAAGCGTACATGTAAACAGACAGTTTCATATGTTCACGAACTCACCACACAAGCCCTATTAAGACATCGATTTGATGAGCGCAAGTCACATCGAGTTCCATCCTCAGCATTGATAACATTGATAGAACCACTCCTTAATCTACATCGGATTTGGCACGATAACAAATCTGCACACATAAAACTGCAAAAACAACCGGTCAAAACATTGACTATTTTCTTAACAAAATAGAGTAGCACAACTATCAACAACTACCACCTGCGAGTCTAATTTCGTACCAGAGGGAGAATACAGAGCATTAGATCCTAAATACTGTTTTCGACATTGTGCTGTAAATTCATCAATATATGTAAACAGACATGCCTAATCAAACAGTAATCAATGCTTGTCAAACAATAATTTTGTACAACCACTAAACGTCTAACTTCAGTGTTGCAACAGACATGTCTTTGACTGACACCAACGCAAAGTTTCCCCCCATCTGTTGGTCTATAAATATTCCACAAATTTTAATAGTGAAATCATCACAAACTATTGGCATAGTAAATAGTAAACCTTGGATTTGTGCAAGTTCTTGTTTCCAAAGAAACACCCGATCCACAACTCCTTGAGCAATCTCCAGATGCTCTCCAAGTAGACCAGCCACCATTGACCGGGTTCTAGCAAAAGCATATCTGTATAATTGCATCCACAATAAACAGCTGTGTTGGACATGCATGTCAGCTACTGCAGATATTTCAACATTTCGATAAACTAAAAGATGGTGGTTGTTAATCATTGCAAACACACCAGAAAACATAGTTGACTAAACTAAAAATTAAAATTAAAGTGTCTGATAACTGGACTGACATCTTTCAATAAGAAAGGTAATACTTAATGTTAATCATGCGTTTCTAAAATATGCCCTTCAATGTGTTGTAATAATATAAGTTGTTCTAGATGTTTACTTGCTATTATTATAACATCATACGTTAGCATACCAGCTTGCAGACTGGTACAGTGCAGTTGCGTGTAAACTCAGGAGATTCAACTGAATATTGGCATTTCCATTTGTCAACATACTTCTCATACGTTTCATCATAGCAACGAACATGTTGATTCTGCCAGCTTGCTCCGCACGTAGCAGAGCACTGGCCCCAATTTCCAATACG
>NC_085098.1:6522264-6617264 GCF_963422355.1 Corticium candelabrum | reverse complement strand
AAATTTCATTCTTGTAATACTGTTGTAGTATGGCTCCAATGGTTTGCCATCGCTGCCAATCTTGTGAAGACAACCTGTCACTCTTGGATCAACGAGATCAACAACACAAGGCTATGAAACAAACATTCCTTAGTGTCATCAAATAAACAAAGTCTCTGTTAGTTGTAGCGTCAATTCAATCTCATCAGTCTACTTGTGTTTCTTATTCAATCGCATACCAAGGTACTGCACAGCTCCACTTTGTAGCGATTACCCTTACAAGCTTTACCTCCATTACTGGGACTACACATACACACAAACAACTACTATAAAAACAACAGTAACGCTCACATTGCTGTTACGTCACACTCTTTTACCTTGGACTATTACAAAATCGTTCCTGATAGTGTAGACCACCACTGCAGCTCCTTGAACAGCTAGAGAAGCCAGACCACTCACCCCAAGCTCCATGTATAGGAGCACCACTGAACGTATAGTCATCCTTTTCACTCTCAGGAACGCACTGGCCTCTAACACACACTTTGCTCTGACCACATACACTCCCATCAAGAGCAGGAACATCGACAGATATACAAGAAGATCTACCCCGCTGACATCGCAATGTCTGACAAATTTCCTATAAACAGACACTACAAGTTAGTAATTAATTTTCTACTGTAACAAATTTCTCAAACGTAAATTGTGTAAACCTCTTCGCATGTAATAAATGGCAAAGCAGAACACACACACATACACACACACACACACACACACACACACACACACACACACACACACACACACACACACACACACACACACACACACACACACACACGTGTATTTACACCTCTGGATCCCTGTTGGTGTGGCACACTTTAGCGTTTCTTCCAAGTTGCCATAAACACTGTACGTCAAGATCATATCGTGACCCTACCCATCTGTCTCGATACCGAATTATATCACGAGATGGAGGCGATGCCAATAAACAAGCATAATTTGACTTCTGCCTTCAAAACAAAAGTTACCATAGATTGATAGAAAATGTAAATTTTTAATGATACGTATAAACAAGTCGCAACCATACAGACAGCATGTATACAAACATGTTGTCAGTGTCTTCTTAATGTATTCATCAACAACGCTACTTTAACATGTCAACTATGTGACTGTCAGCATGACACATGAAAAGACGTATGGAAGACTCGAAATGGTATACTCTAGCAATAGCTTACTTTCTAACTGATCTACTACAAAAAGTCAAAATCTAATGTGATACAATACAAAACAAACAATTAACTCTTGATAAAGCATATACCTCCATTAAAAATAGTAAAGGATATCTAAATTACTAGCAGAGGGCCCAGATTTGTCCAGGCAAATAGAGCAGGATTCACGTCTAATATAGTGCCGTCCCAAGCAAACTCTGGAAGACGGCGACACTTTCACTGTCTACCTCAATTAATTTGGCGTGCATTCACAGTTCGTCATGCAAACTTTGAGCAACGACAGCATCCTCGCTAACATGGTTGGGTTCATGGACTTCACAAGGGGCCCCTTTGAATCGTGAACTCATACAACCGAAACATGCCTATGCATTGTGGTGTGGAACACAGTCTTCATGCATGGTTTCGTGGCAATTGGCCTGGCAGTTTTGGCACGATTGATGTTACAGACAGACAGACAGACAGACAGACAGACAGACAGACAGACAGACAGACAGACAGACCGGTAGACAGACAGAAAACAGATAAGACTTTTACATATTAAATAACAGTGCTAACAAAATAAAAATTAAACCAAAAATTGCTCAAACTTTGAAATGCAAATAAGTTTGTATGCCCTCTATTGTCTAATTTCAAAAATTGACATGTAGATTTCAATCAACACCAAAGTTCATCACTTTGTGTGATCAACCTTTCCACTGGTTTGATCATAATTCATCCATAATATCATTATGGAATCCATATACCTTGCCAAAAACAATCTGCTAACAGACAGCTAGACAAACAGACTGAATAAACAAACAACAAACAGACAGATAAACAAACAAATGAATAAACAAACAGATATACGCACAGACAAAAGTAAACAATGCAACAACATTAGCAAAAGTAAATACAAACAATACATACAAAACATACTTCCTGTAGATGTATGCCTAAATATTTGACATCATTATCGCATTTAGACGTATGTCATAGTATTTGTCATTATACCTGAGGTAGTCTCGAATATACTGTTTGCTACATGACGACCACTGAAACAGTCTAATACGACTAGATGGAAGAGCTGACATAAGTCCCTGTCTAGCTCCACCACATTGATTTCCAAAACCATCATGTTGCATTCCAAAGCTGTAAGAGTTAACATAAACTATACCAAATATTTCCCATGTGACAGCAGTCTTACCTGTGGCCTGCTTCATGAGCAATAGCAAAGCCAGTAAGAATGCCATTTTCTTTGGTTACTTGACATGCAAACCGTGAGCACATTGACGAAGTATATGCCATGCCTACGGTCTCACAACTACCAGGTGCAGTACATAGCTCGTTCCTAAATAACAACACAGATCATTCAGTATTAGTCATCTTATTACACGATAAACAAATATAGTTTACTAAATTATTATCAAACATAATTAACAGCAAACTTGATCTCTTAATGTCTTAGTCAGTCTGTCTTTCTGGTCAGTCTACTTGTCTGTCTGTCTGTTTGTCTGTCTGGTTGGTCTACTTGTCTGTCTGTCTGTCTGTCTGCCTGTCTGTCTTACTGTCTGTCTGTCTTACTGTCTGTCTGTCTATCTGTCTATTAATTAGTCTCTTTGATTGTCACCAAACTCATACATCAACAACATACCTCTGTCACTACTGTGTGTCTTGGTGATTTCAACATAATTAGAATCATCGTATTAAGTGCAATTAGTAAGTCTGTGTTTGAAAAGGTTCCATCGTTTATCAACAAAGATTGCTGCAAATGATAAACACAACAAAGTTTGTGACACTGACCCTGTAATAAGAATGGAGTAGTCATGGGATACTAATGAGCTGTCATTTGAATATTGCCAATCACAAAACGACTTCAACAGTCTTGTTCCATTCTTTGTGACAGTGATACCCGACTGCAAAGAAAACATTTCTATAACCAATTTAATTAATTATTAATAAAAATTTATTTATTTAATTTATTCATATATTTCACTCTGACAAATCCTTCTCAACAAGCCTGCTGTGCCAGCGACTTACAGGGTTTGTCTTCATTAACCTGATTTGCATTACTACCAATCTGACATCAAATCCTGTTGCACTGTTTGCCCACAAAAAGTTTGCCTGAATACAAATATCATACTTGAACTCTCAATTTCATACCATACTAAAAACTCACAATGTTCATCATAGTTAGCACATAATTCTTTAGCTTCCGATTATCCATCTGTTGTCGCTCGTTGATAACGTCAATAGCCACCTCATCCAAAGCAACCAGTGATTTAACGTACAAGGTCTGTTTGCCTGGTGATTGCCTTTTCATTCTGTTTCCAGTTTCACTTTCAATAAATTGATATTTAATCTTGTCCATGTCGGTAAATCTCCTCCGAATGACATAAACGTGCCCATGTTTTGAAGAGATTTCCAGTTCCGAGGCAACTTCTATGTGCAGCTCGTATCCAGGCATGATGATAATACCAGTCTGTAATATAAATTAAATAACAGTAAGCTCAAAAGCAAAGTGGTCTCTGGAATAAACTACTAACCATGTTACCATCACAGACACTGACTGCTACACGACCCCACAAAGTATTAGTATTATTTGAGTGTCCATTAGCATGAGCCCATCCCATCAAATGACATCCTTCGTCTATGAGATACTCAGTTGTAACATCCTCCCTTCCCACTGTCCTGGCATGAATTGTCTGCACAAGGCCTGACAATGACACTAACTCATCATTGGGCATCACTTGCAGTTCATAATTAACTCCAAAACTGTCAAAGTGATAAACAAGCTTTTTCTCAAGACCATCACTCGTGTTGTGCCCCGCCTCCTCAGGCACCAAGTCACTGGTAAGAAAGCCCTTCGAATCCAGTCGAGCAAGAAATGCAAAATCTAAGATCAAGTACATGTAGTTAGAGCACAAATTGTTGTTATGTATGCAGTTATTTCTATACCTTTGTCTGCTTGCTCCAACCAATTGGAATCAAGACCCTATAACAGAGGGATAACAACTGATTATATTCAAATGAACAAACGGTGTAGTGACTTGTCTGCCACACATGCAACTCAAACCTGGAGAAGTCCTGATGTTACGATACTTAAAGAAACAAGTAGGAAGCAACAGTACAAAGTCGATGGAAAAGTGAAATACCACATCTTCTAAAACAACTCCTGAAAGATCAACAAACAGACTGACAATCTCCTCCAGATTGGTATTGATACCAATTCAAAGAAAAGATTGTCATGCACTAACCACAGCAATCTAGTAATTAGCAAGGACATGAGTAGGCTGATTAGGCTCACAGGTGGAGCCCAAACATCTTATCTCTGACAAAATCATAGCAGCCCACTCCCACTTAGAATGCAGATGCTATGCTTTTACCTTTGTGTGTAGGCGTTGGTCTCAATGTTGAGTGTAGGTGTTACACCCGATTGCTACAGTTGGTCGAAACCGCCACACATCTCTATCAAACCGAAATTAGAGTTTAGCAACCACAGCAATAGAAGCACTAGAGTATTGTTGGAATTGCCGCAACGAGACAAAGAAGTACGAGGGTGTTCTAATTAATTAATTGCTAATCAACATCGAAACCGAATTCACAATATTGACACTGATGTAGACGTCGTGTTGTGCTAACCTGACCTTACAGCTGTATTACTGCCAACGCTCAAACGGACGCTCTTCAAAACCTCCTCCAAATTGCTTAATTAATCCCGGATGTCGTTCGTTGTCTGATTGGTCGAAATGAGGCACGTGTTTGCGGGGAGCATGTGTTCATGTAAATATCATTTACAACGTCCGTTGTCACTTAAGTTACAGGCTTAGCGTCAGCTTCGTCGTGTTAGCAGGTTAGCTTGATGACGGCATGCTACTCTAGGCAGCTAGACGTCACACGTCATTGACTTAATATGACAACCAGACTGACACAGAACTTTTGCCAAAACAAGGACCCGGTAGCAGATTGTGATAATAAACCGTCACACGAAGAAAGCCAAGTAGGTCTGTAGCAGTTTACACACAGTGACACCTGAATGTTACGAAATTTTAGTTAATTAATTGATATTAAACAGCGTTGCTACTCATACTGTGCAACAAGGAATTATAGACTCATAGAATTTTATGTTGGTATTGATTAATTAAGGTGCCACGTAGGAGTGTTATTGTGCATTCCTACCTATTGAAACCTCGAGAATTAAATCGACATCTTGTAGTCTCAAATTCCCGGATATAGATAAGTCTGTCTGGAATTTCTAATTAAATTGTTATAACAAAGTGCAAACTAATCTAGACAACTCAAATAATAATTAATATAGTGCATACAATCATTTCCTAGGTTACTCGTCAAATAATTCAACGACACGACTTGCAGCATACGCTTGCAAACTTTGCCTTGTTGCACGATCCGGTCGACTTGATAGCTGGACAGTCAGCGGGTTCCTCTGTGCAAGCTACACAAAAGTACAAATTTTAATATTTCAAGTGAAACTTGTGGCAAAAATAGGAGAGACATACTTTACAAAGGAACTATAACTATACTACCGTATGAGAAAAATTATTCGTGAGTGATGTTGTGCATGTAAATTACAGGAGCACAACCATCAAGCCAGCTGGTTGAGGACCGGATTCATCAGTAAGAGCACGTGCATACATTACAGGCAAGCTGGAAACGAGCATTGTGTGTGTGTGGATCATGCGAATGAGCAGGCACAGGAGGAGGCGGGTCAGGCGATTGAGCAAGTAGGAGGGCACGTGGACAGGGATCTTCCGACTAAGGTTCTTGACACATTAAATGAGTTAATGTTCTAGTCGATATTGGATGTTGACAGTTACGTGAAATACGGACTGTTGTGGATGCTGGAGTTTAGTCAATTAGAGATAGTGACAGACGAGTAGATGACAAGGTAGGCAGACAGACAGGCAGACAGACTCTTATGTCAGATCACTCGAAGCTCATAAAACGATGGACAGAAAGTTTCGTTTGACTGCAAGGAAGCAAGTGACAGCTACGTACTACTACACCATACAACACACACACACACACACACACACACACACACACACACACACACACACACACACACACACGCACACACACACACACACACACACACACACACACACACACACACACACACACACACACACACACACACACACACACACACACTGCCTAACCGTGCTGAAGATCGCATGGTCGTGCGATACATTCTCTCCTTTCACTAGGCTTCGAGCTCGCATTACAATGCGACACCTTCTTGCTTATTCCCGTTCGTCTGTCCACACACTTTACACGTCTCATTTCATACCCAACACCACACGTCACACTACAACGACTTATCCACTCCTGTGGTGACCACACGTATCTACTAGGAGCAGAAGTGGTTGGTGGCGGCGACGTAGTTCTAGGAGGCAAACCATAATATATAATAAATAAATAAATAAATGAACTCCATATTAGCATTCTGTGATTCACAAAGTCACTACCTTTGGCAAGGTCCGGCATTGCACTCTCTTTTCTCAATGGGCATTGGAGTACCGTCACAGAGAGAGACCTTCTTTCGTAGGCCAGTCGCTCGCTCCACACACCGCACTGCCCTAACCTGAGTACCTCTACCGCACGATGTCGAACAAGACTTCCAATTGTAGGCTGTCCAGAAATATGGCAATGGCGAAGGAGTCGTCGCTGCCGTTGGCTCCGATGTTGTTGGTGCATCGGTTTTAAGCCTAAGGACGGTTTACATTACAACGGATGATGGTTTACTGAACATGTGAAATTTACTGTCCGCAGTTGCTCCTCACGCATTCTTGTACAGAGTATGGCTTTAGTGTTGAATCGCAGAGGTCCGATCGTTTGCCTAATTGTGTTGCCTCAGATATACATCTTATGGCTCTCGTTTGCTGCCCGACTCCGCACGAGCTGCTGCACTGTTTCCACGGCTTGACTTGCCAAACGAAACCCGGACAATTACCACTTCCTTGACACGGTTGATTGTGAACGGGATGAGGCTTGTAGTCCGTTGAACATTTGGAGATTTCGGCGTAATCTCCCGTGTTTTTGACAGCACACTGTGCCTCCCAATGTTCAACCCCGGCTACATAAAATCAAACGACATTTTAAGTTATATTACTTGGACCGATCTGCGGGTCTGTACAAACTCTGAGCAATGTTATGAGTGTGTAGGTTTTTCAGTTGTCATTTACCTTTCTATTAGCATCTTGGACTCTATTTTTGAATCCAATAGATATTGGTAATAGAAAAAATCGTTTGCACTACTACCTACTCGTCCCCTCCAAGTCTCATACATTAACGCTACAATCAACTGTTGACTGATTTTCTTACCTTTACTGCCACATGTCACAGAGCAGGCCGTCTTGGCCAATCTCCAACCATAGGGATGATTATACTTATAAACAATTTCTTCATATTCATTGCTGATTACGTACGACACGTCTATAGTAGGAGACTTAGGATTGCCGGCTTTTTCTAGCAACATCTGCAACACAAAACAAACACAATAACGTAAACAATGACTTCTGGCTGTAAATAGTTGTCATACAAAAATTTGTAATCCTTCTTGAGTTGGTCCATAAAACGTCATTGTTTCCTCGTGTAGGACGGAACTGTGAGTGTAGCTCACTTCCCCGCCGAAGGCAAACAACCGTTGAACTGAAGAGGTACGGAAATCGGTGGAGCTAATTTTTTCCCGTCCGAAACTATACATCACTATTTAGGAAAAATAGTATTAGCAACTTGCACACATGCACGCACGCACACACACACACACACACACACACACACACACACACACACACACACACACACACACACACACACACACACACACACACACACACACACACACACACACACACACATAACAACAACGGTTACATGCCTATGCCTGCTTCGACCTCGTTTCCCCCCTTCTTCATGTGCACACGTAAACGATAAGCACCCTTTGGTACATCCAAAATATGATAATCTCCTAATACGAAAAAAGCACAGCAAGTGTACCAACAACGATTTACAAACATTACGTGATGTACACACGCACTTGCAATATAATGCTGTATTCTGTATCTGGAGATAATTGATACGCACTTAGCCGATTGGTTGTCACAGAGACCGCATTCAGATGGGGTATTTGTAGAGTCAAACACGCAGTCACATCCAACTTGCTACAAGAGCACAACAAGTTGATCCACATAGTCGATCACAACGCATACAAGTATGCCTGCTTATAACGAATATTGGCTAATGGTCAATTCTTAGATAATCAAGTGGCAATAGCAGAATGTACAGCAGCCGTGACCGACCATCAATGAACTTACCCTACATGCTTGATTGAGACATCGACTTGTTGAGCGTAAGTCACATCGAGTGCCATCGTCGGCATCAACAGTCATGGTAGATCCTTGTGGTAACTGACACTTGATTTCACACGATATCAAATCTGCACACCAAAAACATCAAGGAGTCACTGATTTTTGCTAGTTTTCTGACAACACTCGAGGGTCAGGTCTACAATCTCAAAGTTATCACATCACCATGGTAGCCAAAAATTACAGAGTCAATCGCAATCAGTTGAATTAATACGTTAATCATGAAAATTTTGTTAATCAAAATTAATAAATGTTGGTACGACCAGATCAAAACAAACAGTCTAAATGATTGCTTACCGGCAAGAGAGAACACGGCTTTCGATCCTGGATACTTCTTTCTGCATTGGGCTGTGAATTCGTTGATACTGGTCGGCTGGCACAGCTGATCAATCGAGCAAAGAAAACATTCACTAAACTAAACAACGACTACTGTAACACGTCAGCTAACTTTAGTGTTGCAACACGAATGTCGGCGATTTGTACCAATACACGGTCTGCCTCCATTGATCGGCCTATAAATGCAAACATCCGCTATTTGTATGAGCATTTGGATACTCTATGTGTACAAATGAACTAACTTTGGATTATCGCAAGCTCTTGTCTCTAAGAGTACCCCCGAGCCACAGGTCTTTGAGCATTTTCCGGATGCTTTCCACTCTGACCAACCACCATTCTAGATAGACATAAAACTTGCCAACAACAAAATCTGTTAGTAAATGAAGCTGTCTACTCGCTTCGGTGCTATGAGTGTATGTGCCTGTAGGTGTGTGTGTGTGTGTGTGTGTGTGTGTGTGTGTGTGTGTGTGTGTGTGTGTGTGTGTGTGTGTGAACAAAATTTATATGATTACTGTGTGAGATATGCACACATACTTGCAGCATGTGGGTATATGTCTTCCACTAGTTAGTTGTATTCATACCTGCATGCATGCTGGTACGGAGCATTTTTGTGTGGCAGACGGTGCTGGATCTTGGCAATGATAATTGTCAACAGTCTGAGAGGTTGCATTATTGTAGCAATAGACTTTTCGTTTCTGCAGGCTCGGTCCGCATGTCGCCGAGCACAGATTCCAATTACCGGTACGCCAGTTGTACACAGGTGAGCTGAAGGACAACAAACGCAACTGTCACACACACACACACACACACACACACACACACACACACACACACACACACACACACACACACACACACACACACACACACAGACACACACACACGCACACGCACACGCACACGCACACACACACACACACACACACACACACACACACACACACACACACACACACACACACACACACACACACACACACACACACAGGCAGTTCGTGTGTTACCTTGTGCTGCATAAGACATCTGTATTGCATGAAACTGTATACGCCTTGGGTGGTCGTGTGGCAGTTGGATCACAGAACCGATAGTCTCCTTCAAGCCATCCCGTTGTCGATCGGCAGTAGAATGATACATTTCGAAGACCTATCAATCAACCATAATATATCTAGTCTAGCAACAGCAAAACACTTACTATACACAAAGACCAAAGAGTCACATAAAGCAATGACTAGAGTGACATCAAACAATCATGAAAATATATTAAGCATATAACGAAAAACAGAGTACGAGCTCTTGCAGTTTAATTGCCATATTGTGAGTTAATTAATTAACAAATATTGTTT
The DNA here is from genome assembly GCF_963422355.1 of Corticium candelabrum. NCBI lineage: Eukaryota > Metazoa > Porifera > Homoscleromorpha > Homosclerophorida > Plakinidae > Corticium > Corticium candelabrum. The sequence goes on along the minus strand of NC_085098.1, from coordinate 6,607,013 downwards.
AGTGGGTTGTTACATTCAAAACCAATATGCTGTGCTTACCTCCACTGCAGGACGTGGAGCAGGGTCCTAGACGTGTATCCCATATGAATTGTCGGCTTCCTTTGCCGAAATCACGACCGGACGGCACCGAGTATTGCCACTTGATGTTTGGACGGAAAGACTTTTTGGATTTAGTTGATAAAACCTGGTCAGAGTTTACAAATTCGTTATGTAAAGTAACAAAACTCATTTTAATAATTAACTTGTACACGCAACTGCAATCCCATACCCAACGTATTGGCAACACCTGATAGTAATTTATTAATGCTCACAATAATTTTCTTTGATCCGTTCTCCCCTGATGCATTCATCGTAAAGCACCTCACTTTACTAGTACATGCATCGCTGTAACTAAGAATTCTACAGGCTCGCAATTTTTCTTTCATGACAAATCGTAATTAATTTTTTTATGTTTTCAATTTTTTATATTGCATATATATAGTAATTTTTTTTAAATTATCATGGGGAAGGGAGATGTTGATAATTTAATTTTAAAATTTGTATGCTCTAAAAGACAATCTATTCGCAACAAGTGCAACACACGAAGTTTGATTGGTGAGGGTGAAATTTAGGGAAAAATGAGGTGGGACAAGAAAACAGATATCCCATCTAATTGTGTTGCATTTTAATGTGTGTGTGTGTGTGTGTGTGTGTGTGTGTGTGTGTGTGTGTGTGTGTGTGTGTGTGTGTGTGTGTGTGTACGTATGTGTGTGTACGTATGCGTGTATGTATGTACGTACATACATACCATGATCTTGACACGCTGCTGCAATGGTCCTTCGATTTTGATAGTTTCGTGGGCGTAGGAAGGTCTGGAGTACTCAATAACGGTTCCGGCCGCATTGATTCTCTGCCACGAAGTCTTGGGCTGATCGTTTCCATTCAGTACATACACTCGCAGACTCGGACTCAAAACCTGTACTGCCAAGTACAAATGCTTGAGGACCCTCGTCTCGTTAACAAAAACATTTGATGCTCGATATGGGATTTCGATGGCACTGTGATAACCTATCAACATATACCAAAGTTTAATACAACAATCTGGTGTATAGGATTACTAAGAATATCACAAAAACACAGTCAAGGTTGTGGTGTCACTCCACAAAGGTTTGTAGACGCTTCAACTGCTGTGTAGTTGTGTATTCTTGCTGCCCAAATTTCTACTAAAATATGTGAGAATGATGATCTAACCCGCTTTCGTTATCTGATTTTGAAAGGTTCCTGATCGAAATCTGCACGACCGTTCCGTACCCTGGCATACGCCGCAGTTGTCTGTACGGGCGTCCGACTGCCACTTGTTATCACAACCGAATGGCTACAAAGAAAAAGGTCGAACCGTGTCATTAATTAATTACACAACCGAATGTCAAACAGAATGAAGGTGATCGACTGACACTACAAAGACACCAAATTTATTACCGCACACACGCCAAGGAAGCATCGATCATTAGACAGACTGTTGGGATCGCATTTTGCCCCGCTTTTGATCGTCACTCCCATCGAAACGACTTTGCGTGTCGTAGTGCTGTAGCAGAGCAAATTACACGTATTGTTTACTGCATAGAAAAGATGACATGATTCTAGACATTCGAGGATCGAATTTTTTTGCCCGCTGTTATACCTTTGTAGTACGGTTCCATTGGCATGCCATTGCTGTCGGTCTTCTCACGGCAGAGTTTCACTCTTGGATTGATGGACTGACTAACGCACGGCTACACAATGGACAAGCAATGTCAATACAAAAATGTAGGCGATAATTAATTTATATTTATCAATAATTGTATTAGTCAACATACCAGGGTATTGCACAAATTCATTCTGTAGTTTAGGCCGTCACACACTTGCCCTCCATTGCTGGGTCTGTGAAACAAATTGGAAAGATTGCAAAATTAATTTGCGATCGGATTCCGGTGTAACCGTGGGAAGACTTACTGTGGACACTCACATGCCCGAGTCCGGTATTGTAGGCCACCACCACAAGTTCTGGAGCAATTAGAAGCTGGCGTCCAATTACACCAAGTGCCGTGTATGGGAGCGTTAGGTAGAGTGTAGTTCTCTTTTTCGCTCTCGAGGACACATTGTCCTTGAACACACACTTTGTCTTTACCACATGGACTGCCGTCGAGAGCAGGAATGTAAACAGTCGTGCATATGTTGCCCTCCTGACACCACAACGCTTGACAAACTCTCTACAACACAGAGAGATGTGATACACCGAGGACGAAGTTGGTTATCATACACACACGCCACACACAAACACACACACACACACACACACACACACACACACACACACACACACACAACAAACAGATGCAAACACAAACAAGCATGCATAAACACAGCACACATAAACAACCACAAAAACAAACACCACACACAAACACAAATACAGGGAGAAAGGAGAGAGAAAACAGAGAGAACAACGACAACAACGAACAACAAGTAGTTACCTTTCTAGCCCAACTATACGAACACACTTTCGTTTTCTTTCCAACTTGAAACGAGCATTGCGCATTAAGATCATACCGTGTTCCAGACCACCTGTTGTCAAACTCAAGCGCATTTGTTGGAGGCGAATCCAACAGACAGGTGTAGTGACGACGACTCCTCCTATAAATACAAAACACATGCATAAGACCCCTAATCAATATATTATTATTAAATAAAATACTGGGCCTGTCTAGCTCTGTCTGTTTGTATGTAATTATCGCTTTATGTACTTCTTACTTGAGATGATTGTGGATATATAGTTGGCTGCATTTCGACCACTGAAAGAGATTGGTCAGAGTGGACACTTGAGCTGCCATTATCTTCTTCAGAGCTCCAGTACAGTTGTTGCCTTCGCCGTCATGATACATACCAAAGCTATAGAAATCATACGCATACGACATGAATGTAACATTTATAATTGAAGAGTATTCAGTAGGATTACCTGTGGCCCATTTCATGAGCAACTACGAAGCCGGTACGAACACCAGTATCGCTGGTCACTTGACAGGCATACCTTGAGCTACACGTGGCCGACAGATACGCACGACCGAGTTCTCCACAAAATTTTGCCCCTGATGCGCAGAGCTCATTCCTGTAGGCATACAATGCAATGAGCACTAGGTGTAGTGACTTACAGTTCTTTGATGAACAGCAAAGTAATCGTCACCTCAAATCACTCAAAACAAGTGATCAAATTCGCGCCCGGGGTTCTTATAAAATTAAAAATTTATAAGCCGTTTTGTGTTTGATTAAGCACCCCAGGCGGCTATTTGAGTAGATGCGCTTATTTATGTAAACGAGCCAATAGATCTGTTGATGTGAAAATTATTACCACCTCACACTTTCCCTAACCTGTAGGCAATAGCTATAACCACCCAGATATGTGACTGTAATGTGAGAACACACACACACACACACACACACACACACACACACACACACACACACACACACACACACACACACACACACACACACACACACACACACACACACACACACACACACACACACACACACACACACCACACACTCACCCACACACACATGTGCACACACCCACACCACACACACACACACACACACACACACACACACACACACACACACACACACACACACACACACACACACATGTGCACACACCACACACACACACACACACACACACACACACACACACAGGCAGACATAGAGGCGTTTATTTGGGCAGGGGCGCTTATACATAATAAGGCTTAATACATAGCCTAACCCTGACCCTAAGATCGCCGAGAACCCACGCTAACCGTAGAAACCCAAAATTTCGAACGACAGTCCCCACACGGACAGGCCACGACGACACCCGACCAAACGTCAAGGCAGCAGGCCACCGTAACCTTTCATAACATGGCTCGCCTCGGCCTTCAGCCGTCGGCTGCGCTGCTTTATTCTAACTACCCGACACACCCTCGACTCTTCTATTCACTCCCTAAACCGATAGAATAGTCAGACAGACTGGACACCGACTCTAGCTAGTTGATATATGATTTCTCTACTCGGCAGTCAGACGATTAATCCAACATACGGTAGACTTTTAGATTCACTCTTCTGTTCACCCGATAAACCGATAGAATAATAAGACAGACCGGACACCGACTCTAGCAGTCGATAAATAATTTCTCTACTCGATAATTCTTATCAATTGTAACTTGTTTTGTAACTGATTTACCACCTTGTGGTCCTAATACGGGCAGGTGCTTATTCAATCAATTCGGTCATTTACTGTATACCTAGTGAGTCGGTCAGTTCTGTCTTTGATTATTACTACAATTGTCAAGGTATCGTTTGGCATCATTACAACTTCTTGGATGCATACATTCTGAGAATGACTGGCCATCGTGGCTTGGCCGGGGTAGACAAGCTACAAATTCAGTTGTTTAGATAGAAATTTCGCTACAGATTAAGTAACCCATTACTGGCTATAGAAACTCTTACACACTCTCACACCAAAGACACTTTGAGACTAATAAACTATTTTCAAATCAATTGTATAAAAAATCTGTGAATGTCGAATTACGTACACCGAGTGTATAGTTAGTGTCTTGACTGAAGTATATGTAATGAAGTCATGGAGCGTTCAGTTGCGGATACAAGTACACAATAACACGAAGGTGCATGAGCTCAACACATTGTATACAATTATTTATACTGACTTACCCTGTAATAAGGATAGCATAGTCGTGATGGGATTGCAAACGGTCGTCTGGACTGTTTATCGCGCTCTGCCATTTGCAAAATGTACTCAGAAGCTCCACTGATCTATTAGATTTGGTAAAGTTGGACTAGAAAAGAGAAATTTAGTTCACGACAAGAAGACAAAATCGACATGTACAGTGTACAGATAACGTACGGGAGTTTTCTTTAGTAACATTATGCGCATTACAACAAATCTGACGTCATATCCGGTTGCACTGTTTGACCACAGCATGTTTGCCTGTACAAACGTTTTAGCGACATTGTATGGACATCAACGAGCAACACGAAACTCACAATGTTCAACATTGATAGGACATAGTTTTGTAATCGTCGATTATTCATCTTGCGATTGTCTATTGCAGCTTTGTCTAGAGTAACCAGCGTCTCGACGAACAAGATTTGATTGCCAGGCGCCTGTCGTTTTGTTCTGCTGCCTGTTGCATGTTCTGGACTTTCGGATTGCCTTTGACTCTCTTGAACATGATCTAAACGTATCATATTATTAGATGGAACTACCCAGGATGACACCTACATATTGTTCTACTGATTAGATAAATCATATGGGATGAACTGACCCTTGCTAATCTACCTCTTGTATACATACCTAGTTGATTTCTTGTCATCATCATATTTTCACTCAGCTATCTCTATGCAGGCAGCAAGCAACATGGTCATATTAATTGCTTAGACAGACATGAACTGTCACAACTTATGGAGTCTCTCATTAATTCTTGTCAAGAAGGACCCCTCTGAGTTAATTTTCGTTTGGTCTCTGTCACTTAACGCCTTCTTGTCTGAATCTGAATCTTGTTTATATTTCTCCTTATTTACTTTTATTTTCGCCCTCTTCCTCAGCCACTCTGCTATTTCCGTCCTATTTAAACCCTTCCGTCTTGTTTAACTCTTCCCTCTTAATTAATTGTTTACCAACCTCCAATCCCCTTCCGTTACAAATTCAACATGCATTGGAAGTAGTCAAGTCTACCAACTGCTGCAACAGCTGCTATTCGGTAAGGATCTAACCAGCTTCAGTGACGTGGCAGTAAGTTCCTTCTAACGCATTCCTTGCTGTCGACCTTCTTTGTAGGAGATGTCCTCGACCGAATATTGCTGGGGTTTCCTCTTCTGACGCGACTTCAATGTGCACCTCATAGTTTCTCATTTTCATAACACCAGTCTGTAAACAGTACGAGTCTAAGCAAACGATGTGCAAACATGCAGTCAAAAGTGATGAACTCACCATGTTACCGTCACAAACACTAATGGCTGCTCGGCCCCACGTCGTGATATTTGAACCCTCGTCAGCACGAACCCACCCGTTCAAATGACATCCTTCGTCACTAATGTATTCCGTCACTACTTCCTCACCCATGTTGCTCTCTTGAATTGTCTGTACCAAACCAGAAGGTGACACCAGCTCGTCGCTGGGTGTCATCTGCAGCTCGTAATCAACTCCAAAGCCGTTGAGACGGTATGACACAGACCATTTCTCGGTACTACCAGCACCACGCTTGCTGCGCTCCGCCCCAGAAGGCAGCAAATTGCTAGTGGAGAATCCACCATCGGACTGAAGAAGCATAGGAAATGCGACATCTGTTCAAAGTGAAATTACAACTGGACCATAACATGTACTTCACACCGTGTACACGACTGGTCATTGTACGTAATTACGAACAATTGTTCTACCTAAGTTTTGTAATGCAGTTCTCTTTACCTGTGTCTGCGTGCTCCAGCCATTTGGCATCAAAACCCTGCAACGAAGTCATTAATTTAAGCTTAACGCTAGAGCATTGGATGCATGGCGCGCAATGTCCGACCTTGGAAAATTCTGCTTTCACCGTAAAAAGAGCAATAGAACAACACAATGTTGACCAGACGGTCCAACGCAACATCTCGCAACCACTCGCGAGCGTGAGTGCCGCTTCAGTGACTGATATCTCTATTATGAACCGTCAATGACAACTGAACTCCGCAGGATATGGGGCGTGACATTGACCAATATTTATTAATTAATTACACAATGACCACATCTACAGCTGTCATTTGTAATTGTGGTTACTAGACTCGAGGTAAGAGGTCGCTGAAATTTGTAGAAACTATGTACGGTAGTATGCTAGGTTTGTCTCATTGTATTGCGACCTGATTTAGCGTTCCCACAGATACTTTTTACTGCACAAGTGCATGGTAGCAAGCCTGTCTAGGCTTTACTAACCATGTGACGTATAGCACAATTTGCTAATTGACTAACAGATGTTATGACGTCAGCAGTTCCTATTGCATCATACCAAACCGATCGAGATGACGCATGTGAACTGCAACTACAATTCTACTTAAGCGAGATGACACATCTGTAAATTGGAGCTAATAGTCTAGCCTCTAGACAACCCGTCAACTAAAACCCAAACAACCACAAACCATTTTCTTGTCTATGATCTTCTCATAAGTTAAAACGTTTGTTTACTAGAAGGCTGCATTGTCGTGGTAGCGTGTGCCAGTGTCAACTGGTTAACTCTAGAGATTAATTAGACGTCATCCGCTGGTAATACTTTGGCGATTTATTGCAAAGTATTCGCGACGGTTCACGTGCTAGCAAAACCAAATGTGCCAATGTTGCTGCTGCGTTATCTGTTAGCTTTAATACACGTACAAGGTGAAATTGAGGTTTTTGATTTCATTTCTCTAGTTTTCTCATCTCTAGTCGACTAACATGCTGACCTTCGAAGTTCAAATTGGCAGACCATTTGCCTCCTACGTTTTCTCAGAAGGGTAGCTAGAGTCGTTGTTCTATTGCAAATGTTTCTTCTGACATTTCAAAGCGTACTGTAACCTAATCAGTTTTGTTTTGTTAACAGACTGGTGTTTGACAAAGTACGTGCAGTTAGAATCGTCTTACCCTACTTTTGCAGTGCCTTCTAGTTTAGGCTCCATAGTCCAGCCGGTATCCCTCCAGCCGGTATCCCTCCCCCCCTCCCCCCGCGGCGGAGAAAGACCAGTTATGCTAGGCACTGTAATTAGATTTGTTAGTTAGTTCTTTCTCTCGTCTCTCTTTTCATGCTCCCTTGAAATATGACACACGTATAGCATCAGACTTCTGATTACCAACGCTACCCAACAAATAAATCTGAAACACAAAACAAGTAACCATACATACACGTGACAAATTCAACATTTCATATTACAGAAATTGTCAAATCCTCTGCAGTTGGCCCATAAAACATCAATGACTCTTCAGCAGAAGCGGAAGTATATCTTACTTCTCCACCAAAAGCAAACATGCTTTCCCCAGAGTAACGGAATTTGCTGAAGCTCACCGATTCTCTTCTAAAGCTTTGAATCGCTACAAACACAAGAACATGACCACAATTTGGAAAGAGAAGCTTAGTATATTGTTTATAGTATGACTCAAAGTGCAAAAAGTCACTGTATTTGGTAAATCAGTAGTCTTCTGCCAATTAATATGGCAATCACTCCCACCAAGCATTTGGCATGCTCTCTTACAGGGGGATGAAGTATTCGAAGCTAGGACAATTCCAAAATACGTTCAACAGTCAACCATCACTAGTCTAGTGGCATCACTGCTTAGGCTGGAGAAGAAGATTTATGCTAAAACAAAGATGTGGAGTCCTTGGGTGATTTATTTTCCTTCAGTGGTCGAGAGTTTCCAGCCTTTGATTGTCACCAGTAAAATGACAAGATCTAGGCTAAAAATTTACGACATCAACTGTTTGCACATTTATAATAAAAACAATGATTGGTAACCAGTGGCGTGATTCCTATGGCTTGATATATGTAACGAGTAAAATACATTCATTCCAAATACCATACTTGTAATAAAACAGTACTCACTTATAATTCCGCTCACATCCTTCTTCATGCTCACTTGTAAGTGATAAGCATTTATTGGTATACCTACAATATGGTGATTTCTTCCTAAGACAAAAGAGCAACAGTGATTTCTGCTTTGTCACAATTAAACAAACCAAAAAATAAGAGATGTACATGTCCACACCTGCGTTATAATTTTGTAGGCTGTATTTGGAAGTGAATAATTTGCAGTTAGCTGATTGATTGTAACAAAGTCCACACCCAGCTGTGTTTGTAGATCCAAACTCACAGTCACATCCAACAGGCTACAGGAAATTAAATAATGTACAAGTACCATAATTTTGCATAATTATACCAACACATAAACCTAATGTTCTCTTGAAAACATGCACTCTAAGACAGTATCAAACATGACAACAGGTTACATGCATGACATTGAAGTTAGTAAAACCTTACCACACATTTTTGATTGAGACATCGGCTTGATGACTGTAACTGACACCGAGTTCCATCCTCAGCATCAACAGTGCCCTCAGATCCACCAGATAACTGACACTTGATTCGGCATGCTAACAAATCTGCAAGAACAAGAAACAGTAGCTACAAACAGCTAAACATACTAAATGACATCAAATTTCAACACATTCGTTACAATCACACTAACCAACACGTTAGTGCTTGAAGTTGGCAACCCCCCCCCCCCCCCCCGAGTTCAAGCTGGCTACGCGCCTGTATCACAAGCAAATCTTGTGTAAAGTATGAAACATTACATGTTGCTTGTATTTGCTGTTCATGTCATACGGAACACTATTAAGTTATTACCAACAGGAGAAAACAGAGCCTTTGAGCTTGGATACTTTTTACTGCATTGAACTGTGAATCCATTGATGCTAGTAGGTATGCATGTCTACTCAATACAGAAAGCACAATTATTAGACACTACAGTACATGCAGTAACATAACAGCTGACCTTAGTGTTGCAACAAACCTGTCGTTGAGCTACACCAACACAACGCTTCCCTCCATTACTTGGTCTATGAAATAGCAACATGTACAGTTGCTTAAGTTAAGCACTCAGCTAGCATAAAAAGGCAACTAAAACAACTAACTTTGGATTGGTACAGGTTCTAGTCTCCACGCCTATCCCTGAGCCACAAGTCTTTGAGCAATCTCCAGACACTTCCCACTTTGACCAACCACCATTGACTGGTTTCTAAACCCATAATTCACAACTTGTCCCACGACTACTGGACAGTATCGTGTGTGTGTGTGTGTGTGTGTGTGTGTGTGTGTGTGTGTGTGTGTGTGTGTGTGTGTGGGTTTGTGTGTGTGGGTTTGTGTGTGTGTGTGTGTGTGTGTGTGTGTGTGTGTGTGTGTGTGTGTGTGTGTATGTGTGTGTGTGTGTGTGTGTGTGTGTGTGTGTGTGTGTGTGTGTGTGTGTGTGTGTGTGTGTGTGTGTGTGTGTGTGTGTGTGTGTGTGTGTGTGTGTGCTCATCTATTTCCATGTGCACACCTGCACATGCTCATGTTTTGTATGTTGTGACCAAGAAGTTTATTAACGGTATTTAGAATACACAAGTTTCCAAATGTTGATTATATTTACTCAGCAATAAAGCTTGTGTTACAACATGTACCTTCTTGCACACTGGCACAAGGCAAGTTTGCATAGTAGATGGTTCTTGAGCTTGACATCGATCATAATTATTGTCAACATACACAGAAGTCGTTTCATCATAGCAACGAACATCTCGTTCCCTCTGACTTGTTCCACATGTAGCAGAGCAATGACTCCAATTACCAATATGCCAGTTGTAGACAGGTGAGCTGGAAAATACAAGACATGGTAAATGTGTTCACACAAAACACACACAAGCCCGCGCACACACACACACACACACACACACACACACACACACACACACACACACACACACACACACACACACACACACACACACACACACACACATTTTTGCAAAGAACCAAGTGTGCAGTCAATGTTAATAAAACTTCTATGCCAAAGAAAGACAATACATGTGTTACCCTCCATTGCAAAGAACATCTGTGTTGCACGCAATAGTATGGGACTTGGGAGCATGTGTGGCAGTACTATCACAATAAGTGTAGTTGACATAATGTCCTCCTATTGTTGCTCGACAGTAGAATGATACCTCTTGAAAGCCTGTTGAATCAAACACAATATTTGTAGTTTCAAAGAATAGTTAAACAGTAGCCAATAGTTGCAAAATGACTATCTAAGTATATATCTGTGTGTGTGTGTGTGTGTGCACGTGTGTGTGTGTGTGTGTGTGTGTGTGTGTGTGTGTGTGTGTGTGTGTGTGTGTGTGTACATTGTTAACTAAGCAGCTAAGTAAACTATATGCTTACCTCCTCTGCAGGTCTTGGAGCAAGCTCCATCCCTTTTCTCCCAAATATATTCTTTTATACCTCTACCATAATCCGTACGATTCAAAGGCATTGAGTATTGCACTTTGATCCTTGCACTTAAAGAACTGTTTGTTTGAGCAGAGAAAATCTAGTCAAATTGTAACAATATTTTTGCTTGTAAATTTAATTAATGAAAAGACAAAATCAGTAATAAGAAAAAAGGTTTATAAATTTACTTCAAACTTGTAGTTAGTAACAAAACATATAACAGTAGCTAGTAGAACAAACCAAACGTTTAGTTTGTTTGGTAATGTATTGAGTAAAACCCAAAAAGTCCAATAACATTATAAACTAAAATGCAAGTCCATCAATAACAGATATTGTTCTACTACACTATTTTTCATTGAACATACCATGATCTTGACAAGCTCCTGCAATGGACCCTTAATTCTGATAGTTTCATGAGCATAGGAAGGCCTTGAGTATTCAATCACTGTTCCAGCAGCCTCAATTGTTGACCATGCAGCTCCTGGTCGTTTATTGCCATTCAACACAAACAATTGTGATCCTGAACTTAGCTGTAATGCTAAGTATAAATCATTCAGGATATCCATTTCTTCAATAACAATATTTGTGGCTTGAATTGGAATTTTAACGACTCCATGATAGCCTATTTAACCACACAACAAGATCAGTAACTAACATTCTTCCATGTTGTGTTAATTAATTCAAATTTTAGTCAGCAACAGAACATGTTGTTTACAATAATGCAAGAAACATTACAAAGTCACCAATCTACAAATAAACGTTTCATAATAAGATGCTGTGACTGCTGTGTAGCTATGCATTGATTGCCCTACAAACGCTGCCTGTAATTTATAATCAAAAGGAATGTTGACCATTACCAGACTTAGCTATTTGCTTTGAATAAACTTTTGATCGAAATTTGCATGTTCTTCGAGTACCCTGGCACACACCACAATAATCTTCATGGGCATTTGACTGCCACTTGTAATCACAACCAAATTTCTAACAAACAAAAAATTGGTAACACATTAGATAGTGCAGCATTAACACTCGTTACCTCGCACTGGCCTCTAAAGCATCGGTCATTGGATGGCATAGTGGGATTGCATTTTGTTGCATTTTGAACTGATTCGTTCATTGCAACCACTTCACCCGTAGTAGTACTGAAGCAATGCAGTCTACATGCATTGTTCTCTGTACAAACAACACAATATGATAGCTTCAATAAGTAATGCCCAAATTCATCTTCACTGCTGCAATATACCTCTGTAGTATGGTTCCATTGGCTTGCTGCTGCTGTCAGTCTTAGTACGACACGCTTTCACTTTTGGATCAAGAGAATTAATATGGCAAGGCTACACATGCATGCAATTAGCCAACATTATAATACAAGCCAATGTATGCATTTTCAGCAATTCAGCTGTAGTTTCAGATCTTGTAAGTCTATGATCAAAAACAGTCACATACCAGGGTATTGCACAGCTCCACAGTGTAGTTTCTGCCCTCACAAAATTGTCCTCCATGACTTGGCCTGTAAACAATTCAAACTTGCAATATGCTTCAAACTATAATAATGCACAAACTGACTGTGAAACAATACACTTACTGTGGGCAATTGCAAACTCGTGTGCGATATTTTAAACCACCTCCACAACTTTCGGAACAACTAGAAACTTGTGACCATTCACACCAAGCAGCAGCGACCAAAGTATGTTGATCTCTTTCAGTTGCAAGAACACACCGTCCACGAACACAAACTCTCTTTTGACCACAAATACTTCCATCAAGAGCAGGAACATACGAAGTTGAGCATCGGTTATCCACCCGACACACCAATGCTTGACAGACACTCTACAATCAGAGATTCACTGGTCAGGTGTAAAGCTTATACCATTTCACCATAAAAATAAAGTAAAATAGTTTAAGTTTATGCAAGTAAGCTACATCAAATCAGTAGAAGCAACACTCCATTAAACAAGTGATTATTGCAGAAAGCTATTTGCCATACAATTCTTGTGTCATGCACCAATCCACATCCACAAAACAATCAAACACACATAAACAAGCAAAAACAAGAGACAGACAGAGACAAAGACCAACGCACAAGTGTACTGTCTTGTGTGACTACACTTACTCCTCCAGAGTCACACACGGTTGTATTCATTCCAACTTCAAATGAACATTGTTCATTAAGGTCATATCGTGACCCCGCCCACCTGTCTCGAAATTGAAGTGTGTCGGATGGAGGTGAATCCAATAAACAGCCATAATGATCTTTATTTCTATCAGAACAAATTGTTATACAATTTTTCAAAATGCAAAGTCGTTAAACACTTTAATTATGTAACTCATAAATTAGTAGACTAGGAAAGTTTTTTCAAGCAATTTAACACACAATACACATATATCTCTCCGTTGCTAATAACACTTAGTAGACTTCACTCTCACACAAAAAGCTTACAACATGTAAGTTTGGCTCAGATATACACAGATGTCAGAAGGTTTATTTTTAAATTATAAACTCCCATTTACTTCTTTAGCATTTCCTACCTGAGAAAATTTTGCATATCCCTTAGGCTGCATGGAGACCATCGAAACAGATTCGTTTTAGCAGACGCCTTGACTGCCATTAGTCCCTGCTGAGCTCCACAGTTATTGCCATCATCATGGATCATACCAAAACTATAGAAACCCTATTATACAACATGTTTGCACATTCGCGGCAGTTTTACAGTACCTGTGCCCCATTTCATGAGCAATGACAAAACCAGTACGAAAACCAGCACTGGTAGCCACTTGGCATGAGCGAGGTAAATTGCACATGTCTCCACGATATGCACGACCATATTCTACACAAACCTTTTTGCCCCCTACTTTGTGACAAAGCTCATTCCTATCAAATATACAATGTAAGTTAAAATGATTGTAGCAAAAAGCTGCCAGCTGGTAAGACATGCAAATTGAAGAGCCATCTATAATGTGACCTTGTTCCCAAACCACAAACTAAATATTTAAAAGTAGTCTCAAACAATTGCATGTACCACTGCAGACAGAGCATGTGCAAGAGTAAGATGAGCCGAGTCCAAAATTCCAAGACTAAAATAGTCAAGGAGGTAGCCTCACAAATGTAAGAAAATAAACAGCTAGGCGGTACTTTACCGTAACCAGGGCAACAGTTAGTTTTCACACAAGACAGCTACTGGAGACAACTGAAACAAGTTTTTGTATAGAATTGCAAACCAAAGTTAGTCAACTGTTAAACAAAACAAATGTTACAAGAGCAAACAAGTATTCAGTCACAGACAGATGTTGAATAAACAAATAGCAGAAGACAAAATTGTGTGCGTTTGATACATTGACATTATTTATACTGACCCCGTAATAAGAATAGCATAATCATAATGGGATAGCAGACTTTCATTGTGACTATTTATTGAATTCTGCCATTCACAAAATAAATTCAAAAGAACTTCTGAGTTTCTGGTGAGCTTGAGATTTCTCTACAAAAAGCACTTCAACTTATGACAAGAAAGTTACATAAGATTGACAGACAATGATTTACAGGAGTTTTCCTTAGAAACATCATACGCGTTACTACAATTCTGACATCGAATCCAGTTGCACTGTTTGCCCACAGCATATTTGCCTAAACAAACAATAATCTACATAGTACAGCCTACACAAATCTTAACAAAACTGCAAAACTAACTCACAATGTTCACCAATGTTAAAGCATAATTTTCAACTTGAGTAATTCCCAACTTCTTCCACCGTTTTAGAGTGATTTTATCTACAGCAACCATTGTCTCAACATACAAGGTTTGATTATGAAGTGACTGCCGTTTTGCTCTTATGCTTCCTGCTGCACGTTTCAAATGTTCAGAATGCCTCTCGTTGTTTTGAACACCATCTAAACAAAACACAGATATCAAATTGACTCAGTCAACTGGTTGTGACACAATATACTGTTTTGTATCTTTTCACCCGGTAAATACGCTTTAATTAATTCCTGTGTTTAGTTTTACTGTAACCTGCAACATGCAACACTAGTATCATCATCATCGTCATTACTTCTATTTAAACAAGGGATAAAACCTTCAGCTATTAAACACAGCACTGTCTACCAGGCTCCCTACTACCAGGGTACGAAGAACATAAGTCATCATGTCATCACATACAAAGCCGCATCAGTTTCTCATTCTTTTTTAAAGACTGCCCCTTCCTAATCTCAATCTGAATCTACGATCTCCCTGTAAGCTTCTATACCATCCTCATTCTTCTTTCTTTAGTTAATTTGTACACCACATTGTTCCTCCATCCCATTTCTTAACTCTCATTCACCCTTTTCCACTCCCTTTCCCTTTTTCATTACAAACTTACACAAACAATCACTAACGAATCATAAACTAACCAGCTTCAGTAACATTGCAATAATTTCCATCAAACATATTCGTTTCTGTAAACCTCTTCTGCAGAATATGTCTCTTTGGAGTTTCCCCTTCTGTCGAAACTTCAATATGCACCTCATAGTCCCACATCTTCATAACGCCAGTCTAATAAAAAAAAGGTGCAATTTTATTCCAATATGGGCAAGCTAACAGCTGAATGAAAGACACACCATGTTACCATCACAAACACTGATTGCTGCCCGACCCCACTGCGTGTTGTCTAAACTCCCATTGTCATCATCAACACGAACCAATCCATTCAAATGACACCCTTTATTGACAACGTATTCTGTCATGACTTCTTCTTCTCCCATATTTCCATCTTGGATAGTTTGCACAAGAACTGAAGTTGATACTAATTTGTCATTAGATGCCATCTGGAGCTCATAATTAACTCCAAATCCACTAAGACGATATAAGAGAAGACCGCTTCCAGTACCAACACTACGCTTGTTTCGATCAGACTTTGAAGGTAGCAAGTTACTGGTAAAGCCCTCTGAGTGAATAAGCACAGGAAATGCAATATCTGTGCAAATTACAATTAAGTACATTCCAAATGCAGAATCACAAGATACAACAAGCATGTCTCTACCTGTGTCTGGATGTTCCAGCCACTTGGAATTGAACCCCTGCAACAAAGTCACCATTTACATAAAACATCAAAATAAACTCGATAAGTTGTTAAATATCTAGCTCCACGTGTGCATTATACAAACACATACAGCACCATCAACCTTGAATGGTCCTCCGTTTGCAGCAACAACAGAAGCAAAAGCATAGCAACAACATAGCATCAACTGTAGTATCCATGGCCACATCTTTCAATCGATCTCCTATAGTGCTGCTGCTTCAATAAACAATGTTGTTGACAATCCTCCTTTGAATTTTATAAGCTGGTGTGACCAGAGACAAAGCCAATTACACCTGTTTAGACAAGCAATTAATCACAGATTTGCCACTTTGCGAGCCATCATTATAGATGGTACAGTAACAGGCAGCATACTGCATCAGAAAATGTCGGAAGCAGCAGCAAAGCTCTCTTCCTGCATGAAAATTTATTTCTCTGCAAACAAAAACGTCTGTCAAGGTATCTGGGTCTGCCAATCAATAGTCATCTGGAGGTTCACGCTCATGAATGCCCTGACGCATAGCTGTAGTTGGTGACAAAGAGGGTGTGAAGTTGTAGTTAGGTGACAAGACAGTGTGGCTCAAGTTACTTCTGGGTACTGTACAACCGCAGTAACAAATGCCTGAACCTTGGCTATGACAGAGGTTAACGTAATTCCTAACCACTTGTGAAATCACAGTACCATACTGTGGTTAGACAAAATCAGCACAGGAAACACATAGAACACATTCTTGTCTTGCCAATCAGTAGCCACTTGATTCGGTATTTCCGCTAGAGGCATATGCTCCTTGTTAACACTTTATCACTCTGAGTTCTCTGGCAACATGTACACTGCTAGTTACACAACTAGTGTGGTACAGTACTCGAAGAAATACCCTTGAAATGACAAGCATCAAGAATCGCATGAAAACCAGTTTTGTCTCACCCTACACAATCCTTGATCTCATACAGTAGCACGATCCTAGCCCCAAATTTTTTATTACTAATTCTATGTGAAATTTGTTAGTAGAGATTGTATCTCAGCATATACATACTGTACAGTACAGCTGTAATTTACTTACTACTACAATTGTGGTGTCACTGGAAGTGGGAGGTCACTAGAACGTGCCTCTCCTATAGCATACTGTGTCAAAATGTCTGAAGCAGCAGCAAAGCTCCTTCTCATAGGCAAAACAATTTCTCTATCTCGATCAAGCAGGAAGTGCATGTAGCCATCTGGGTCTTGCCAGTCAGTAGCCACCTGATCCAGCATTTTCGCTAGGTGCAGGAGATTCAGCACTACCTTCCCATTAAATTGCAAAAGAGGAAGAAAAGCAATACCCTCATAACCAGTAGTGAGTTCATGAGACAATACCTAGAATTCACAACTATATAGCATCCGCCAGTTTCCACTACCAAGTTACCAACACATTTTACCTGACTGAGAATCACAATTTGCTGCCCCGGCTTTTCTATGAAACCATGAGTAACATAAACACAAAGCCAGATAGGAGCCTTCTCTTCCCAGTCTCTTCCCCACTGATGACTGAGGTACATTTGAGTCAGAGCAGTAAATACAAGGCCTCCATGAACCAAATAACTACAAATCATAGAAACTTATCAGTCTGTTAACTGTGGACAAACTGCAGCATACTTTAACTAAACATATAATGATTTCATGCACTGTTAACAAAATTTAGATCACACCATGTAGGTAAAAGACAAACCTTGGCCTCTTTCCCTTCAAAAGTCTTGGAACAAGAAGAGGCATAGTCCTCAATTTTACTTCTATATCCAGTACTTCTTTATTTCTCATTATCTGCAACAAACATATCCTATGGTGACAAGTCTGATGAAGAAACAATAGCTATCTCTATACCTTCATAGAGCAGCTGTCAGACACATACTTTTGCATAAGGGCGAACTGGAAAACAATTCGTTCACTGCCTCTGAAGTAAACCTGTAGAGCATACAATCAGCTATCTATCTACTGGTTCATACAACAAACAAAGGTACTGTACTGTTCCATTGTTTGCTATTGTCTGGTCTTCTATAGACATTAGTACATCACCTTTCCGTACAACATCAACACTTTGTGACATTGGCAGCACACGAGTGACTAAAACACCGGTTTGATTTGTTGACAACCCAAGATACTCCCGCATTATGTCACTCTCTAAATTCTGAAACCTACAAAATTAGAAATCTTGAATAATATAAAACTAAGTATTATTAAGAGCACAATGACATTACACAACATAAACAATGAGAAGCTATTTATCAAACTGCAAGTTACCTTATTCCCAAGTTACAGAAACCCAAATAGTCGTGGTGAGACTTAAAGTCATTCAGAAAATGATCGATGACCGGAACCTACCAAAAGCAACAAAATTAATAATATCAATACCGATTTCTCAGCAACATTGTAGTTGCCAGTTTCAAAATAGTACAAACCATCATATAAAACATAAATAACAAGCATAGTTCAAACCTGACACTGAGATGCATGCCATGGACGCTTTACAACTACAATATTTACAGCAGACGCTGTGACTTATGCATACAGGAATAATGTATCCTATGTTTTCGGCATTGTTCAAAGTTTCAAAAGCAATGCCAATGACACTGTCTCCTTGTAGAGCAGGTCCACCACTGTTTCCACTGTTAATGGCAGCATCAATCTAACACCAAACCAAAACAGAGAACTGCTGATTGTACAGGTAAGTACTCAAGAAAATAGAAGCATGTAACCTGAACTGCCAAAAGATCAATTCCACTGTAGGAATACCGAGTGATGTCAACACGTGACACAACACCTCTTGTTACACTAATATTGTCTCCTCCAGTTGGAAAACCAACACAAACAACATCTTCTTCCAGTTGAGGAACAGCGCCAAATTCAAGAGCTTCAAGACTATTCCAGAACTTATCATCCTCTACACCAAGCTATAATAGAAAACCACTATTGAATTATGAAACATTTAGAAAACTACATTTAAAACGCCCATTGACAGAAAGGAAAATCACCAGCTGTATGCACATGGATGCTGAATCCAATGTGAATCAAATATCTGTATTGTTTACTTTCTCTCATGCTATTTCCTAGCAAGTTGAGACTGTCTAGAGTTTAAATCGTCCCAGTTTCATAAAGCAAACAAATGCTCAATGTACTTACATAGGTGTGAGTACATGAGGCATGTGTATATGTCACTAACAGCACACTAAGCCATAGCTACATAATATAATGCCTTTGTTGCAACAAGATTGATCACACAATAACATGAAATTTTACCACTCCCCACTACAACTAAAATTTGATTTTTTTAATTCAATAGTCTTTCAGGTCACACCAAAGCTGCTGGCTACTAGTCTTCAAACCATTTATCAACTATTTACATTAATATTATAAGAAAGAAGTATTCACGTTTACCATGGCAATGTCACATTCATGACCAATGCAGATCAAATGGGCAGTATACTTCTTTGCATCACCATGCTTCCTTACCCTCATCTGCACACAACAACAAAAATGGTATGCAATCACACACACACACACACACGTGTGTGTGTGTGTGTGTGTGTGTGTGTGTGTGTGTGTGTGTGTGTGTGTGTGTGTGTGTGAATTTACAATCTTGCCTGCTTTTGGTAAGCCACCACATGAGCATTTGTCAATATTCTCCTTCCTGAAATAACAAATCCAGACCCAACTACTGCTCTTTGACGTTTCATTTGCCAAGGCATTGAACAATTTGGTGTTGATGTCTGCACAAAGATCTTTATAACAGCAAGCAAAGCCTACAAAATACAACAAAATGCTAAAGAAAAATCAACGAAGTACAGTCCTGGCACACTTTCTGGCTTGTTTTAAGACGAGAGATTGACTGCATTCCAGTGACATGCATTACATCCAGTCCACTATCGTGCATCCGAAATGCCTCAGCTGCAAGTTGTTAGCATACAAAATAATACATTGAGTGTAGATCCAGCATTCATACAAGAGAAAAACAATCTAAAAAACTGTAATGTTTGAATAATCAAGAATAACTTAATTGCATTGCTATGGTAAGTACATTTTACCAACTTTGTCATAACTCTCAGTCCCAACACCAGTTACAAGGAAAGTAGATGTGGCAACAAAATATCCACTAAGAATTAAGTTGATCTCTAGAATATCATAGTGCAGAGCTCTTGCCAAGATTTTGTTCCAACTGGCAACACTAAGTGATGACATCATAAATGTCACTCCCAGCTTGCAGATTTTAGCTATAAAGTAGTTGTTTCAATAAGATGCTTGTGCACTGTATGACACTTCAAACTCTCACTTCAACCCATGCTTCTCAGTGTGGGTTCTAATTAGGTGGAACCAGCAAAATTGGGTAATTTTTCCAAGAATGACCCCAACCTGTAAACCAGGATGCTGGCTGGCTCTGCCAAAAACACTATATAACAAAACCTCCATGCAAAGAGGCACACTAGGAGGCCAGGAGTCAATTTTATGATAATGTCTCATCATGACTATGTACGTTCTTTGCAAATAGCTAGATCTTTCTCTGAACATACAGTATCATAACAGTATCTAACAAACTAGATTAAGAATAAGCGTTTTTGTAGAAACCACACGATGTCAAACTTCAAACAAAAGCTAAGAGACAGTCAGCCAGCCACTGTAGTCCATTAAGGTGCAATACACCACAGATAATCTAGCCCTAGCTATAATATCATGCATATATCTGGTATCCTCTCTACCCTTGTTCAGCTACATGTACGTAAACTTCACTTGACTATCATATTCATGAGGTACGCTGTTGTCTAAGAAGACAACCTGGCAGTATGCAAAAGTCAGTTCCATGAAAGACACCAAACTTCGTTATGTCTACGTAAACCTTGTAAACAAGCAACTACACTGTACTGATACCAAATAATTTCTAAAGGCCAAAAATTATGACCATGATATGTACTAAAAAATACCTGTGAATCCTACAACTTATCCAAAAGTCTACAGACATACACAGACATAAAACGGCCTGGCCCTACGTTTCATTCTCTTTGCAACCGACAAAGACGCCAACCCATCTCCGTCTCCCTCCACATCTCTCTTCACCGCAGCCCTACATTCTTCCGAGCTCATATCTACTGTATTCACAACAGGCTCGTCTGCAGTCCGTACCAGCAGGAAACGAAGCTATACAAACGCAGCCGACGTCGTGCGACTTGATTTACGCATGCGCAAACTTGCGGTTTCGAACTTGTTGGCTGTTGTGTTTGAAGCGCGAAATTCAGGCGCCTGGAGACGTCTACGTATCGACGTTTTAGCGTATCATTCTACCCTAAAAGCGTAACTCCGTGTTGACAAGGCGGAGCCGCGTCGAAGTAGACGTCAATTGGAGCTCAATCGTGCGTGCTGGTCAGGCTATCTTGCTGTGGTCGGACATCCGTGTACCTAGTAAATACGCTTTGTTGTGTGGCTGTGCAGGAGACGTCGAAGTAGAGCGTGTGAGTGGGTGTTGCGTTGTTTGCAAATGATCGTGTGAAGCCGTACTGTAGCAAGTGCATATTGATGATTTCATCGACACGAGCATTCCTCGTCTGCTTGTTCGTGCAGGCTTGTTATTGTAGTACCGTCTTTCTAGACGAAGACGTGGCCGTTGGTACGTTAGTAAGAGATGTGAGAGCGGACATTCCTGGAGCATCGGATTTCAGGTTCTACAAAAGCGGCGGCTCTCTGATTGACTTCCAGACTGGGCACTTTGTGATAAACGGGTCTGGCGTTATCAGGACGAATGCTTCGCTGGATTACGAGAACATACGTCTCCGTAGCATTCGTCTGTTCGTTATTGGCAGTGAGGGAATTTCTAATGTGGGAGTCAACATTTCTGTGATTATCCGGGACACTAACGACAATGCTCCGTATTTCATTGGTTCTGTGTTTTATGGGTTTGTTAAAGAGAACGTAGAGGCTGGAAGCAATGTGTCTGGGATACCTTTACTGCAAGCGTATGATAGAGATTCGTTGAGTAATGGTGTGGTGAGATATGAACTGGTGAATTCGAGTGATTGGTTCTATATTGAAACAATTACACAAGCAGACTACTCTCCAATTTTGTCTTTGCAGACACGTTTAGGGATCGATCGAGAAGTAAGGGAGTCAATTGATGTTGTGATAAAGGCAGTGGACAGTGGTGGACTAAGTGCAACTGCTACCATACATGTTACTATTGAGGATGAAAACGACAATCCACCTCAGTTTATGGCATCCATGGGCAATTCTTTTCAAGTCTCAGAAAATGCAAGAATTGGACAGTCAGTTTTTCAGGCTCGAGCAACTGATATTGATTATGGAATTAATGCTCGTGTGTATTTTTCATTGTCAACGTCTTTGAGTGAGTTTAGCTGTCATCCAGAGACAGGTGTTGTCTCTGTTGCTAAACTCCTGGACTTTGAAACTACTAAGCAATACTTTCTGACTGTAAGAGTAACTGATCGCAGCATTCCATTAAAATTGAGTGAGAAGAATATAACTGTAAATGTAGTCGATGCTAATGAGCATGCTCCTGCATTTTCATTACCTCCTGGGCCAGTCCAGATTATGAGCAATGCAGTAATTGGAGTAGTTGTGGCATCTATTGGGGTTATGGATGATGATGCAGTCCTTAACGAAGTAATCGAGCTGGAAATTACTGATGGTGATCCACAAATGCATTTTCGTGTTGGTCCAAGTCGAAGAGTGAACAAGAAACAAGTTTTTCGAGTTTTTCTTGCGAGGGCATTAAATGAAGACCCTGACATTCTACCAAGATTTTTCTTGACTTTAGTAGCTCGTGATAGTGGACATCCTCAACTCTCAAGTAGATCAAGACTAACTATCGATGTTGTTCAAGGAACGGATCTTGTCAAATTTGAAAAGGACATTTATGAGGTTAACATTGGAGAAGATTCGCCTCTTGGACATGTGGTCAAGTGGCTTTTTGCAGGACATACATGTAGTCCAGGAAGAACTGTACAGTATTCTTTTATCCATTCGGTATCACTAGTTACCAAGTTTGAAATTGGAATTGATACAGGTGTGATTACTGTACGTGAGCCTCTAGACCGAGAAACAATGGATTTCTATAATCTCACAATAGAAGCTAAATGCTCAATTCAATCAGCTCGAGCTAATGTTCTTGTCAGGATTCTTGATGCGAATGATAACACTCCAGTATTTACTCAGTCAATGTATACAATCTCATTACCAGAAAATGCTGCTATTGGTCAACTGATTTCAGCAGTAACTGCTGTGGACAGTGATATTGGTAGCAATGGTGATGTGCGATACAGTATTGTTGACTCGACCGCTCCCAATTGGTTTACGATCAATGAATTTAATGGAGCCATTGCTCCAGCTTTGTCTTTGGACTATGAAACAGCTGTAGGACATTCTGTAGGTATTACTATTCATGCAGAAGATCAAGGTGAACCTCTTCATCGTTTCACTGACACTCAACTTCTTGTGTCACTAGATGATGTTAATGATAATCCTCCATTGTTTGTACTAAGTTTGTATTCTTGTGTTGTTCCTGAGGAAAGTCCTCCTGGAACTGGTTGTGTGCAGCTTAATGTTTTTGACAAGGATAATCCATCTGTCAATCGAATGACCTTCAGCATCATCAGTGGTGATCCAATGAATGACTTTGCTGTTGATTCATCAGGAACAGTGAAGACTACAAAGAAATTAGATAGAGAGAATGTTCCATCATACACACTGACTATTACTGTAAGTGATGGTCGAAATGATGGCGAAAACAATGCTACCCTTGTTGTGACAGTTTTGGATGTTGTAGACAGTAGTGTCCACTTTAGCAGGCCAGTGTACAATGTGACAGTGGAGGATAACTTGGCTGTTGACTCAGTTGTTGTGAAGGTCCATGCAGACACAAATGACATTGGGATAAATGCTCTGATTACTTATAGCCTTCAGGGATTTTCATTTTTCCGTATCGATCCTTTCTCAGGTGATGTGAGACTAACTTCTCATGGCCTTGGTGCACCTGCGATGTATACAGGTAGTGTTATTGCTACTGGTCCTGGCTCTTCTTCCAAATCGGCAACAGCATCAGTAAGAATCAATGTTATAGCTGGAAACAACCCTCCATACTTTAAAGTTGGTTCCATTGACAGAAGAGTTGTTAGTTTTACTGTCCCTGTTGGATCTGTTGTGGCATCTGTTGAAGCTGTTGATTCAGATACTAATGACACCATTACTTATTCTCTGACTAAACCATCGTCTCTCTTTGCTTTAAATGGTTCACATATTTACACAACTAATGTTCTTGATAATGGGACAGAATATTCTGTTTCTATTACAGCCACTGATTCAGGGATGCCGCAGAAGAGAGCACATCTGGTTGTTTATATCACTACGTATGCACCAAGCACTGACTCCCTGAATACTCACAGTCCAGTATTCCAACAATCGCACTATGAATCGAATGTCTTGGAGGGGTCTGTTCCTGGTGCTGTTTTTTTGACTGTTTCAGCTACAGATAGTGACAGTGCATCACTCACATATTCAATAATTAATGTAATACCCACATCTGGAAGTGATCTTTTTGGAATCAGTGCTACAGGTGTTATTGACACTAAGCATGAAATTGATCGTGAGGTGGCTGCAGTGTATTTCCTCACGGTACAAGCTTCAGATGGTCAGCTTTCATCTCAGTGTTCTGTGACTGTTATAGTCAATGATCAGAATGACAATGTTCCTCAGCTAGCAGGAAGTTATGATGTTATTGTGCAGGAAAATGTTCCAGTTGGCACTCGAGTATTCACATTGAATGACACTGACCCCGATGTAGGAACCGGTGTGCATGCAATGTTTTTGTCTCGGGATGCAACAAACTTTTTCAGTGCTGATAATGACTTTGGCTACATAACAATTGTGAAAGCATTAGATCTTGAAGCAAGAGTAGACACACCACCTCCATTTATAACTTTGAGGGCTGAAGATACAGATACTCATGAAAGGTTTAGGACAACTAATGTCAATTTCCATTATATAGATGTCAATGATAATTCTCCAGGATTTGACCCTACCAGTTACTCGGTTTCAATACCAGAAAACTTTATGCCTGGAAAATCTATATTGTCTGTTTCTGCCTCGGATGCAGATCTTGACAAGACAAAAGGTGGCAAAATTTCATTCTACATTAAATCTGGTAATGAGGGTGACATGTTCTATATTGATGAAGCCACAGGCGTAATATCAAGTCAATTGTCTTTGGATTTTGAAAGGAAGAGCATCTATGATTTGGTTGTTCAGGCAAGAGATCACGGTGTGGTACCACGGACATCACTGGTAAAAGCAACAGTTCGTATTGAAATCACAAATGTTAACGACTTTGCACCTGTATTTCAATTCAGTTCTTACTCAGTTAATTTACAAGCACCAGTAGACAAGGGTGATGTAATCATTACTTTGTCAGCAACAGATGAAGATCTAGGCAAAGAAGGTGAGGTACAATATGAACTGGACAATGTTCATTTTAGCATCAATTCTACAACTGGGGAAGTTGTTTCATCTTCTTCTATTCAACCTGGCCAAACAACTATTATTGTGAAAGCTACAGATCAGGCTGATGTTCACGAGAGAAACTCAACTGAAACACGTTTGACTGTCAAGGTTATTGCTTCCAATGCTGCCCCAACGGTACCTGCCACTACTCAACCTTTGTTGTTGTATGAAAATCATGCACCAGGAACAGTGGTAACATCTGTGAAGTCTCTAGTTGTTGACAAGGACACTGGTTATGCAGGGATTGTTTTGTTTGCTATTACAGAAGGAAATGATGATTTAAGATTTGATATTGATTACTTGTCTGGCGACATCATTTTGATAAATAGACTAAACAGAGAAAAGACACCTCACTATGAGCTGGTAATCACTGTCAGTGATTTAGGAGACCCTATTATGGTTTCTAAAGTGCGGTACCGAACTGATGTACTGGATGTAAATGACAACACGCCGCAGTTTTTTTCGGACACACAGTTTGTACTAAATGTGTCAGAGGCTGCAACAGCTGGAGCTCGCATTGGCCAAGTTACAGCTAATGATGCTGATGAGGGGAACAATGCAACTGTGCGTTATAGAATTGCTAATGATGTGTTAGGAAAGTTTGGAATCACAAATGATACAGGGTGTATTATTGTGAAAGGAATATTGGACAGAGAGTCTGATGCAGCTTATCAATTGGTTATTGAGGCATATGATTTGGGCACACCAAACAGCCTTGTCTCAAGTATCAGCATTGACATTATTGTGACTGATATTGCAGATTCTCCTCCAGTGTGCAATCCAAGCTCTTATGATGTGGCTATTTCTGGTGACTACCAAGTTGGATTTGCTGTTTTGCAAATTCAGTGCCTAGAAGTGGACAATGCTGTAGTAACATACAGTCTACTGTCTGGCAATATGACATACTGGAACGTAGACAGTAAGAGTGGAATTATTAGTCTAAAAGCTGCATTACCTGGTAATGCCAAACATCATAAGTTGTCTGTTGCTGCTATGAATTCTTTAGCATCCAATCTATCAACCATTGTGTTGGTCAATGTTTTTGTGCAGAGAGTGGAGAGGAACCTTCATTGGCCTATTTTCACGTCATTTCAACCATTGTCTGGTGTGGTGTGTGAAAACTCAACTGTAGGAAGTTCAGTTTTGCAACTATTCGCTGCTGATGGTGACACAAACATTGAAGGAGAATTTGAGTATTTCATGGTGGGTGGTGATGGACTAGGCAAGTTTGCAGTGAATAAGTCGTCTGGTTTGGTGACATTAATTAGTCAAATTGATTATGAAATTTCATCTGAGTACTTTATCACTGTTGTGGCAAAGGATAAAGGGTTTTACCCCAAGTCAAGTCAATTGACTCTGAGAGTTTTTGTAGGTGGAGTCAACAATCGACCACCAATGTTTTCACGTGGGAGCACTACAGTCTCATTGACTGAAACGAACTCTCCTGGTCGCTTTGTGGCAGTAACTGCAGCGTATGATCCAGACCGATGGACAAGTGTACACCACTCCATTGTGTCAGGAAATGATGTAGACTTTCAGATTGATTCTGTAAGTGGCATGATCACTACTGGAGCAGCAGAAGTTGATAGAGATGTACAATTTCCTCCTGTTCACAGTGTCACAGTGCAAGCCACTGATGTGGATCAGTCAGTCTCTAGCATTTTGTTGTTTGTTGAACTTTTGGACAGAGATGACAACCCACCTGAATTTACAACTAAGGGTTATAATGTTACTGTTTACAGCACAGTTTCACCTGATTGGCCTCTTGTACGAGTAGTGGCCCGAGACATTGATTTTGGTTCTAATTCAGCTATTATCTATTCTGCCACGTCAGCAAATTTCACCATCAATCAGACAACTGGTACCATAAAGACTACTACAAAGTTGAAACCGTCAACACTGTACAGATTCTCTGTACATGCAATGTCCAGTGTTACATCACGTTTTGGTGATACAGAACGTGTTACAGTAGACGTTCGTGAAGTTTCACGATCAAAACGTGCTACAAACACCAGACCACACTTCATAGTCAGTTCTGTCGCTGTCAGAGAAGACCATATGATTGGCACCATTGTGACAGCAGGACCAGTGGCAATGGATGATGATGATGATTTGCTAATGTTTCGTGTAGAAAAATCATCAGGTTCTGATGTTGTTGCTATTTATCCTAATAGTGGTATGCTTTATCTAGCATTGTCAGTAGATCGTGAACTACAAGATTTATATTCCTTGAATGTGACTGTATTTGATGGGATGGATACAGTCAGTGCAATCATCATGATGACAGTTGCAGATGTAAATGATAATTGGCCAGTTTTCGAAGGCCCATCAGTCATTACGATTGTTGAAAATGTGTATCCTGTGTCAGTGACTATTGATGCATCAGATGCAGACACTGGAAAAAATTCCAGGTTACACTACTGGATCAGTGAGTTTATTACTCCACATTCTGCTGGTCTCTTTGTTGTCTTGCCAGGTTCTAGTGTACTGAATGTATCTAAGGCTTTGGATAGAGAAATGGCTGCTCAGCATATCTTGATTATTTGTGCAGAAGATCAGGGGAGCCCACGGACAAAGAACTGCACAGAATTGATTGTCAATGTGGAGGACATGAATGACAATGCACCACTGTTCCCAGTTCATGAATATGCAGCACTTATACCAGAAGATATGCTGCCTGGCCATCATGTGCTAACAGTAACTGTTGCTGATCTTGATGTTGGAGACAATGCTGCTGTTAGTTATCAGTTGTCGTCTGATGAAAGCATTCCATTTGTAATCAATGAAACAACTGGGGATTTGATTATTTCACAACCAGTTGACTATGCATTCCAGCAGTCATATATGTTTACTATCATTGCGATGGATCATGGCAGGCCTAGTTTGTCTGCAAATGCCACTGCTGTTATTCACATTCAAGATGTTCATGATTCAGGTCCAGTCTGGAGTCAAAACTTATATTCAGCTACTGTCATTGAAAATGATGATATTGGTAAGTATGTTCTAACTGTATCTGCAATGTCAAGTGGTCCCGTGACATACAGCATTGTAACTGACCCAAGTGGAGCTTTGACTGTTGATCCTAACTTGGGCGTAGTCACAACACACAGTGTTTTGGATCGTGAAGCTGTGCCTGCGTTCAATGTGACTATCCGCTCATGCAAATTGGAAGGGCTATGCAGTAATGTGACTTTAATGGTGACTATTGCAGATGTCAACGACAACCCACCTCAATTCTTGCCTTCTAGTCAACTAATTTTCAATGTTAGTGAAGGATTAGGCGTGGGACATGAAGTATTTACATTGTCTGTTGATGACAAAGACAATGGTACAAATGCAGAAGTTGTCTATTCTTTTGTTGGCAAACGACCATCCTATTTTACTATTGCTAGTGACACTGGGAGAGTGAATGTGGAACTAGCTATGAATCGAGAGCAGACTAACCAGATTTCATTTCAAGTTGAAGCTAAGGATATGGGAAGGCCAAAACTGGCTTCAACAGCTGAAGTGACTGTCAACGTGTTGGATGTGAATGACAACAACCCAAAGTTTATGCAGGCGAGCTATGTGCAGAATGTTACGATTCCTGTGCCAGTGGGGTACACTGTGATTCAAGTAATAGCACTAGATCCTGATGATGGCAAAAATGGTGAAGTAAGTTACTCTGTTGCATCTGGATTGACAGCTGAAAAGTTGACAATAAGTGGTTCATCAGGTGTAATATCTGTTTCTGAGAACTATGACTTGAAATCTATGTACCAGTTGACTGTACAAGCTTCTGATGGTGGTGGACGTGTCTCAGATGTAAGAGTAGTAATTCACTTTATCTATCAACCTGGAAGCATTCAGTTTACCCCAGCTCAATATAGTCAAACCATACTAGAAAACAATCTTTTAAATGAGGTTGTTGTGACTGTCAAGGCAGTTGACTTTCTAATGTCAACTTCCTCTCATCTTGTCTACTCCCTCGTCATGCCAAGTGATGAGTTCAAAATCAATTTTAGTACTGGTGTCGTTAAGGTTATAAAATCATTAGACAGAGAGACTACCTCACAGTATCGCCTCATAGTTCAAGTGGATGACGTGTTTGATCACAACAGACTGGCTCAAGCAGAGGTGGACATCATTGTGGAAGATGTGAATGACAATTCACCAATGTTTGCTCAAGCAATTTATCAGGCTACTGTTCGGGATGATACTGCACAAGGGACTAGTGTTACACGCGTGATAGCAACTGATGCAGATGCTGAAGAAAATGGAGACATAATTTACACCATTTCAAAAACGACAACTGACAAATTCAAGATTGATCAGAATGGTGTTATTAGTACAACAACAACATTAGCACGGACGGGTTCCCAAGCGATTCAGCACACATTGACGATCATTGCTTCTGATCAGGGCACACCTCCTCGAAATGACTCAACAATTGTTAACATATTTATTGTTGATGTTGATGCACCTCGCTTTAACTCTACATCATATATTGTATCAGTCAAAGAGAGTGCTGCTAAGGGTAGCGTTGTAGCTCATGTAGTAGCTGATAGTATGTCATCACGTAAACCAAAATACATTATTGTATCTGGAGATGATCAGCAACAGTTTAGCATAAATCCTGACAGTGGTGTGGTGACAATAGTAAATCGTCTTGACTTTGAAAGTGTCACACAATATGTTCTTCAAGTTCGTGCTAGTGATACTGTTACCAAAGCTCTGTTTGCAGAGGCGTTGTTGAACGTAACTGTGATTGATGTAAATGATAATGATCCAATATTTAGCTTTGCTGGATTTATGGCCAATGTGGATGAAGATGTCCCTATCGGTACTGTACTTACAGTTCTCACAGCGACCGACAAAGACTCTGGATCTTTTGGTGAAGTTTATTACTTTATAAAAACAGTCAACAGAACCCAGAATTTTGGTGACGTATTTCATATTCATTCACAGTCTGGAAATCTGACAAACATTAAATCTTTGGATCATGAACAGCACAAAGAGTATCGTTTCACAGTTACTGCTCAGGATGGTGGTCAGCCGTCTCGATCATCAGACACTGAAGTAAGAATCAGAGCATTAAATGTCAATGACAACTCACCGTTATTCCAGCAAGGTGAAATAAGAGCTAGTGTTGAAGAGAATGCTGCAATGGACACAACTATTACAACTATTCAAGCCACTGATGAGGATGGTGATGCTTTGACTTACTTATTAGTCAATGTTGCTGGTCATACAGATTCCAGAATAGAAGAATTCACATTAGATCAAACCAGTGGAGTTTTGACATCTGTGCAAGAACTAACGAAAAGGCAGTACAATTTTCATGTAGCTGCAAATGATGGTGTGTTCCAAACTATAGCTAACCTGACAATTGATGTATTGGATGTCAATGATAATTTTCCTATGTTTAATTCTTCACAGTATCATGGACAAGTTCTTGAAAATCAACCATCTGGGATGTTTGTTACACAAGTGTTTGCCACAGATGATGACTTTGGGACAAATGGAGAACTGAAGTATGAATTTGCAGCCCCAAGCAGGGAATTTGTCTTAGACTCAGTAACTGGGAGGTTGACAACTGCAGTCAAATTTGATCGAGAAGATATTCCCTCATACAATTTGAAATTGAAAGCAACTGATGGTGGTGGTTTATTTGAAGTAGCTGATGTTATTGTAGACATTATGGATGTTAATGATGAACCACCAGTGTTTGATCTTTGCAATGGAAATCAGAGGTGTAACTTTGCTTTAAGTGTGTCTGAGGCTGTTGCAATTGGTGATGTAGTCATCACTTTGTCGACTATTGATAGAGACATTGGAACAAATGCGGTCGTAACTTACAGCATTGCAAACACAACAGCTTCTCATCCATTTCAGATAATGAATGCCACTGGAGACTTGATTGTTACACAGGCATTGGATTTTGAAGCTTCTGTCAAATCTTATGACTTTATTGTATCAGCTGTAGATCATGGCCAACCGTCTTTGATAGGACAAATAGATCTTACAGTAAGCATCACTGATATACAAGACAGTGCACCACAATTTACACAAACCACTTATCAATCAACTGTGCCTGAAAATGCAGCTGCTGGATATCCAGTTGCAACTGTGTGTGCTGGAGACAATATGCTTAACCACGGAATCATATGCCCATCAAGAAATCGCACAGTGATCTATGCGATAGTATTTACAGCGTATGAATCTTTTGCTGAACCTACAAAGGTTCGCTACTTTAAAGTGAACTCCTCAGGAGTCATAACAGTTAGTCGTAATCTTCCAGACTTTGATGAGGCTTCTGTCCACAGTTTGATTGTCGATGCTCGGTATAGAGACAGTGTCCTTCTTGCAAGCTATGGTAGAGTTGTAATTAAGGTTGTTGATATCAACAACAATGATCCAATATGGCCAACCCAATACGATTACATCACGGAAATTAAAGAGAACATTAAAGCAGGCCAGACAATTGTTACAGTTACTGCTGAGGATGCAGATAATGGAAGCAACGCTGAGCTACGATATTTTCTGACGGATCCTGGGGTTGATCCCTTTGATCTAGATCCAGTCACTGGAGTTATCAACACGACTATGCGACTGGATCGAGAGACAAAAGATCAATATGTTTTTGAAATTTATGCACAAGATAGAGGACGTATTCCTCGACAGAGTGCATTCAAACGAGTTATTGTTATGGTGGAAGATGAAAATGACAATCCACCCATATTTCATCAACAAGAGTATGTGGTCAATGTTTCAGAAGCTGCATATTCTTCACAATCTGTCATAACTGTGTTGGCTACTGATAAAGATACTGTTTCAAAAAACAAACTTCAATACACTATTACTTCAGGGAACATTAATGCAGCATTTGCCATCAAACAGTCTACAGGAGAAATCACAGTTGCAGGAGTACTAGATCGAGAACAAACACCAAATTATGTTCTCGGCGTAAATGTTTTTGATACGTTGTATAATTCACATACAACAGTAAGGGTTACGGTTTTGGATGTTAATGACAATCCTCCTGATCTTCAACCAGTCTCTGATGTCGTCATCGAAGAAGACAAACAGGTTGGTGATGTTGTAGTTAACGTATCAGCAAGTGATGCGGATGTAGGAGCAAATGCTGCAATTGAGTATTCGTTGTCTAGTCAGACACCTTATAGTGTGTTTAGCATTAATGCCCAGTCAGGTGATATAGCAGTGGTGAGTGGTTTGGATTATGAGAATACAACCAGCTACCAACTGACAGTTGTAGCAACGAACCCTAATAATTTTAATTTGAAGGATGTCATTGGCGTAAGAGTACTCATTAAGGACATTAATGACAATGCTCCTATTTTTGCTTCACATGTTCTGACCCAATACGTTGAAGAAGATTCAGTGCCCGGGGCAGCAGTTGGTCAAGTGACAGCCTCAGACAAAGATTCCAATAGTAATGGAAAAATCAGTTATAGCCTATGGAATGATGCAAACCATACCTTTGCTATTGATGCCAATACTGGTCTGATAACTACAGAGGCAAGTTTAGATCGTGAACAGCAAGAATTTTATGACCTCGTAGTTGAAGCAATGGATCGTGGGACTCCATCTATGTCCAGTAATGCTTCAGTAGTAATTTTTGTGACTGACGTTAATGACAACTTGCCAGAATTTTCTGGTTTGTTATTTAGTGTTGACTTGCCAGAAGACACTGTAGTTGATACAGTTATTACTGCTGTAACGGCATCTGACAAAGACAAAGGTAGTAATGCTGAGGTGACTTATGGACTTGTTAATCCCGCTGATTTTCCAAACTTTCGTGTTGATTCCAAGAAAGGTAACATCATCTTGGCTCAGCAAGTTGACTTTGAAGCAAAAACAGTGTACAGTCTTACAATTCAAGCTCGTGATGGTGGATTTCCAGTTGGGTCATCAACTGTTAACATTCTGATCAATGTGCTTGATGTGAATGATAATCAACCTGTGTTTGAAAATCTCCCTTACAGCACTAACATCCGAGAAGATGTACTAGTTGGTGATGTTGTCTTTATTCCTACTGTTTCTGATCGAGATTCGTTCTCAAATGCCGAGCTATTCTTCACTATAACTGCTGGCAATGCTGATGGCCACTTTAGCATAAACGAGAGTACAGGAGCAATCACAACATTGCAGACACTTGATCGAGAGACTAGAGATATCTTTGAACTTAGAGTTCATGTGCGTGACAATGGAGACTCGCGTATGTATGCTGACACTACGGTGAAAATCGCAGTGGAAGATGTAAATGATAACCATCCAGTCTTTTCTCCTACAGTTTCTAAGGCAAGTGTGAAAGAAAACACTGATTGCTCTAATAATGTTGTTGTTAGACTGTCTGCTACAGATTCTGATCTTTGTTCCAGTGGTACAAAGTGTATCACATTTAGTTTAGACAGTGAGCGCATTAATCATGCCTTTATTTTGAGAGGAGATCAAATACTGTGCAACTCAACATTTGATCGTGAACTGCAAAAAGAGTATGTATTGACAGTCACTGCTACTGATGCAGGTGATCCCCCACTATCATCAAGCACTAAAGTGCATATTGAGATCTCAGATATAAGTGATAATGATCCAGTTATCCACAGGCGAGACTTCTTGGTCAATTACATTGATCAGTTTGTCGGCACAATTGGAAGGGTTGGGATTTATGATCCAGACGATAGTGATCAGATGACGTATGAAATACTTCTAGGTGACATAAATACTTTTAGTTTGAATGGTACCACTGGCGTTTTGTCAGTCAGACAAACGCCAGTAAATTCTGAGTACACACTTAATGTAACTGCTCATCAAGGCCGATCATATGACACTGTTGTGAAAATGTTTTTTCAACGTGTAAATGATGAGATGAGGAAACAGAGTGTAACTGTTCGACTGGAAGGTGTGTCTCCTAGTTTATTTATTGGCAGTCACTATAAGGCATTCAAAGATGTGGTAGCCGAAGTATTGAATGTTGATCATTCCAGCATTTTAGTTTTGAGTGTCCAAGCTGTGCCTCAGTTTTACCCAAAAGCAGTAATTGATGTTGTCTTTGTTGTTCTTGACAAGAAGGAGAAGGAACCGTTTCTGTTTCGAAGACAATATGTTCAAAGTGAGATCTTCAGGAATAGATCATTGATCGAGTTCCAGTTGGTCCTCAAATTTCTTGCTGTCACAAATGATCATTGTGTCCCAGAGCCTTGCAAGAACCACGGCATATGCGAGAATGTGTTTGTGCTGGGAGAGAAGTTTGATGTTGTGGAATCGGATTTTCTTTGGATGCAGTCATTGCATAAGGTCACTGACTATAACTGCTCTTGTGTTCCTGGGTTCTATGGCAAAGACTGTGGGCAGGGCAAGATGGATTTCTGCTATTCTTCTCCTTGTCAGCATGAAGGTGTGTGCACTAATAATGTTGCGTCATTTACTTGTCATTGTCCAAGCAACATAACTGGAACATTTTGTGAATTCAAGGAAGATTACTGTCAGTCTCAGCCATGCCTCAACGGTGGCAAGTGCGTTGATCAACCTACCATGTTTTCATGTATGTGCCCAAGTGATTATACTGGTCATCAGTGTGAACAGCCAGTTTTTGCAAGTGACCATTGTGGACAAGACCAGCCAGTGTGCCAGAACCAAGGGAGTTGTACATCTGGTCCATATGGTGTTGTCACTTGTACATGTGATACAAACTTCAAAGGATCACATTGTGAAATTTCAGACGAAGAGAATGAGAACGTGACTTGTTTGCAGAATCCTTGTAAATTTGGTGGGACATGCATACCAAACACATATGAATTTGACTGCATTTGTCCATTGGGGTTTGAAGGAGACATGTGTCAAATTGATGTCAATGAGTGTTTCAATAATCCTTGTCAAAATGGTGGTAGATGTGTCAATGGATTTGGCGGCTATAGATGTGTTTGTGGTGTTGAGTATACTGGTCGTATGTGTGAAACTGAAATATCTCCATGTGAAGTTGCCCGATGTCCAGATAATCTGCAGTGCACTCCAGATGCAAAGACTTCATCTGGGTTCAATTGTGTCAATCTTTGTGAGACATTTGTGTGTCTTCACGGTGGAACATGTCATCAGCGTGGATCACAAACTAGGTGTAGTTGTTCTGATGAGAGGAGTGGAGAGCACTGTGAATTGATTCGAGCGAGTTTCACTTCAGGTTCATTTCTCATGTTTCCAAGTGTTGAATTACGCCGCAGTGGCAGGCTGTCTTTTAAGTTTGTTACTGAAGATGAGGATGGCTTGCTGTTGTTCAATGGACGCTACGATCAGATAGAAAATGATTTCATTGCTGTTGAGGTATTTGGAGGTAAACTGGTTATACGATATACGGTTGGAGGGAGTGTGGCACAGCTGAAGATATCCACAGAACCAATTGTAAATGATGGAGTATGGCACACACTGGATATTGGATGGCATGAAAACGTATGTGCTGCTTGTATAGCATTTGATGTGGAAATTTGGTGATAGCAATTGATGTGTGTGTGTTTAGCTCATAAACATGACTTTAGATAACTGTCGACTACCACTGGTCAAACGAATTGGTTCAGGTGATACCCTGGACACATCAAACTGCTTTGCAGAGACTCAAACAATGGGAAACTTTAGGTAAAAGTTATATTCATATTCACTGCCCTTGCATTGCATTATGTGGACAAGTGCTCTGTGTGTGTGTGTGGGCGGGTGGGGGTGGGTGTGGGTAGCCTCGTCCCCAGACTCACATGAGCCTGGCAGTGTCCGGTTCCCGTATGACACTTTCAGCCTCTAGGTGTGGGTGGATCGGGATGTGAGTGGGGGTGTACATGCATGTGTGTGTCTCGTGATGCATGCACACTTGTTAAATGACAAATACACCATGGTTGCTGATGTTTTACTGCATTTGTTGTATTAGTTCACTGGATCTCAGTGCTCCATTGTTTATCGGTGGCTCCGAGAACTATGGACAAAATTTCATGTACCCTACTATAAGTCGTAAGTATTCAGGTTGCATAGAAGAAGTTTTCATAACTGGGAGGACAGTCTTGGATGTAAGATCACCTCTAAAACAGCAACGAGTTCAAGAAGGCTGCCCAGTAATGGAGAGGGGCTGTGCAAGCAATCCGTGTAGTGGTAACGCAGCATGCTCAGAAGCTTGGAACAGTTACAAATGTACTTGTAACTTGGGATACACAGGAAGCCAGTGCTCGGAAGGTTCAGTTGATTTTGTGATTGATAGTAAAGTTGATGTGACATTTGTAGCATTTGTGTTGTAGAACGGAAACCCATGAAATTTGATGGCAATGGGTATGTGTCTTATGAAGTCCTAAATCAGTTTAGGCAGCGTGCAAGTCGCGATACTGACGTTGCTCTGAAATACTCTGACAAGTTTGAAATACGGTTGAGAACTCAAGCGGCATCAAGAAGAATGATTATATGGACAATTAAAACTGAAACTCAGCTGAATCGATTAGAAGTAATATTTCGATCAGTTTTACAGTGTGGTTTGGTAGTTCATGTTCTGTTGTAGGTTGACATGGGTAGGCCACGATTCATCTTCAATCTAAATGCTGGCACAGAAGGCAGTACTCAGCTAGATCTGGCTGCTAATGTAGCCGATGGTCGGTGGCATGAACTTGTTGTGGAGCGTCTAGGAAACACTGCTTTTCTTACTCTTGATGGAACAGACACTACAGAACAAAGCGCAGTAAAGTCACATTATTTGTTTGTGCTACCGTTAGATGGTGTATATTATGTTGGTGGTGAACCCACGTCAAACGTTTCCAAGGCTGAATATGGATTTGAAGGTTGCTTGCAAGATCCACGTTTGGATGGAGTTGAAATGCCGGGAATTGGAGAGATGAGCAATGACTTTTCTATTAAGGCGTCATCACCCAGTGTAGTATCAGGGTGTCTTGCTAGACAAGTCTGTGACCCATCTCCATGTCTGCTAACAGAGATGTGTGACGATGAATGGGAAGCATATAGCTGTGTGCCTATTAATTGCAGTTACTCTCCATGTCGAAATGGTGCTACTTGTGTGTCTGCTGGAAAATGTCTCTGTTTGAGTGGATACACTGGAGAAGCTTGTCAAACTGACATCAATGAGTGCGAGTCGCATCCTTGCTTGCCTGGAGAAGAATGCAGAAATACTAATGGAGCATACGAATGCCTGAGAGTCGTGTTTCCTCAATTGGAGAGAGCTGATCAACGACTGGAGATTGTGGCTTTCGTGGTGGCATGTGTTGTAATATTCATTGTGGTAGTTATGATAGTTATGGTTAGAGTATGGTGCTCTTCACGTAGAGGCAAGGGCCACATTGCTAGAGATGAAAGTGGTGACTTTGGAACTAATCACTTTGGTATGATAGAGGGTCCAGCTATGCGCTATGTCAGAGATTTTGAAACACGCCAAGAGTTGGCAGGTCCAGATACAGAAGGAGCAGGAGAAGAAGACTGTAATGAAAGTGTTCAGTCGGACAAGCGTTGGTCTGATTCTACACAGAATTCCAGTTTTAAACCAAGACCTAAACCACGACCTAAACCAAGACCTAAGCCAAGGCCTAATTCTGCGGTTCTGGGAAATATTGAGCCAAGATATGTCACTGCACCTTTAGTGTTTGCTAATTATCCTAGCACTGAGGAGGATGCTGAAATGACATCAACAAGAGGAGGTACTGTGGTTGAATCTGGTTCTGATCCTAAGGCTTCAATGCGAAGACCTACCCCAGTGCTAGAAGATGAGGAACAAGAAAATTCTGCGTTCCCGGTTAGGGCAATGCCTTCCTCTGCTGCTAAAGGTGTCAATAGTGTATCAGCTGAACATTATGGGGAAGTGGAGGGTTTCATGACAGCTAAACTAGCTGAGCTAGGAGCAAAAGAGAATGAAATCACGGATCTGTTGTGTTGTTTTACTGAAGAAGGAATATTATCACAGTCTGGATCCCTCAGCACTTTGAGTGGCATTGGTGACTCGGACAGTGAACCGGAAGGAGCGTTCTGGGAACGGGTTCGGAACTTTGGACCTGAGTTTAAGAAAGTAGCTGATATGCTGGCTACAAGTAGTTTGTCAGCTGATACTTCATGCTAAGTCCATGGCATTTGCTTACGTAGTTTCAAGTGTATTTGTCATTGTTTGATATGAGTACTCAGAAGTAAGATAGTAATAAGAAATAAGGATCGTTTGTCTAATCATAGACTCTGACATGGTGTTTGTTTAATTAAGTAAATTAGCCAAGCCTCTGTAGTTACAATGTAATTGTTTGGTGACATTGGTGACCTGAAGCCTTACGCAAGAAGAAGCTGTCAAAGGGAGGAAATAAGTTGTTTTTGCTGGTGACAACTACTGTCTTCTTCAACCTCTAGCTAGCTAACGTCATGTTTTATCTCCAGAGGAAATCCCTAAACGGTGTGATGTACGGAGTTGAAGCAGCTAAGACAAGTAAAACCTGGGGTTGACGTCATAGACTAAGTGCTGTGTACTAGTAAGTAAGCTTAGGGTACCGGTACCCACTGTTATCCGCCCCGCCCTGTGGTCACAGGTCAGGAAGTTCTACGTGAGTCACATTGGCACACCAGCACTTCTGTCAATAGGGTTTCTAGGAAACCTCTTGTGGGAGGAACAACTGTGCAATATAAACTAGCAACAAGTCCACAGAAGCAGTTGCAAACACAGCCAGGCAGAATGAAGCTTTTGCTGCTCGTTGGATTGCTGTGCAGCTGTATCATCACAGCTGTCCGTTCCAAACCAGTGAGCAAAACTTGTGATCTTGTGCCCTAGCACCTTCCTTATGATTTGTGTGTGCTACAGCTGCATCATTTCATGACTTCAAAAGACATCGAAGAAGTTCTTGGAGCAAGAGGACTCGAAGACAGTAAGTGGAATATAGTCATTAATTTCTGTAGCACAATTGCAATACAATCATGACGTTTGTTGCAGTTCCAGAATATGAAGTTGTCACACCTGTACAGACAGACCATAAAGGTGATTATCTCAGTCATGACCTCGACACCCCACACACAAGAGCTAGACGTGAAGAACACCACTTAATTCAAGACCTCCCAGCTCATTTCGAATTCACTGCGTTTGGAGAACGTCATCAAATGACGGTGAAGCCAAATACTGGTCTTCTTGCTCCTGGATTCTTCATGCAGGTCTATGGAGACAATGGTACTGTGCAAACAGACTTTGAGGTGACTCTATGTCACTATGTCGGAAATCTAACTTCCCACTCAGCACCATCACACGTAGCAATTAGCAACTGCAAAGGCTTGGTGAGTACTCTGAAACAACCAATCAAGTTCATGCATATAATTCTGTGCATGTGTGAATGCATTGTACTAGAACCAATTTGGGTCAGTAGTAGTAGACACAACGATTTACTCACACATAACTAAAGTGTTGCTCCAATATTTTTTTATATTTGTTTAGGCATTAATCTTTGCCGCCATAGACAGTCAGACCACATGCACAGCTTGCATTTTTTGAACCCTGCTCATGCATGTGATCATGCAGCATAATATTATTTGGTGACATAAATATTTAGATGGGTGTTGTCATGACTGGCAATCATCACTCCTATGTTCAACCTTTACCGGATCACTTGATCAGCTCTGAAGGCAATCCTGACAACCACACACATGTTGTTTACAAAAGAGCTGCAAACCAATCGCTAGACTCAGGAGCAACCCCAAGGCCAAATTTTGGTCAAGCTGATTGTGGTGTCGAAGGTGAGTAGGTGTGTTGGGCTGTATTTACAGATAAATATTGGAGCATTCTACTGTATGTAGGATCGGTGCCAAATAAAGTTTACAAAACAAACAAGAAGCTTCGAGAAGATTTGCAATTTGGTCGTATACAAAATGAAGATTTATTTGATTCATCCGGATCAAACTTGGGTGGTCGATAC
The DNA here is from genome assembly GCF_963422355.1 of Corticium candelabrum. Taxonomy (NCBI): domain Eukaryota; kingdom Metazoa; phylum Porifera; class Homoscleromorpha; order Homosclerophorida; family Plakinidae; genus Corticium; species Corticium candelabrum. Next base: position 6,566,498 of record NC_085098.1, on the reverse strand, counting down.
ATTATCGAATCACTGGTTGTTGCAGACAGTGATCTCCACGAGAAGCATGGCTCAAATACAGGATCTACAAAGAATTATATCATTACACTGATGAACATTGTAAGGGCTGTAACAGATGACAATGAGTATAATTCTTAATTTGCCTCTAATTGTATAGGCCAGTAGTTTGTATAACAAGTTCAACCTTGGATTTGATGTGCGACTCGTTCTCAACAGAATTCAAATTTTTGGAACATATAATGTAAGGGCTTTGATTTGTGATTGTTTCTAGAACATTTATATTAATCTTCACTTTATTATTATACAGGCACAAACAAGGCAAGGCTTGCACATTTCTCAGGACTCAAAGACAAGTCTTGAGAGTTTCTGCAAGTGGCAATCAAAGACAAAAACACACGATGCTAGTGACCCGCTTGACTACGACCACGCATTCCTTCTGATTGGGTGAGTATGGAGAAATAACAACAGAATTATGTAACCATGTAACAGGTGATTGTGTTCAGACGAGGAATGTGCTATAATAGAAATGAGGACTGTTGGGAGCTTGGTAAGCTCTTTCCATTTTATAGCAATCTTTTGTACTTACCATATATCTATTGCAGGTCGTGCATGGATTGAAGGAATGTGTGATAAAGATTACGCGTGCTCAATCAATGCAGACAAGGGAATGCAGATTGGGTTTGTATTTGGTCATGAACTGGGACACAAGTAAGAAATGAAGTCACTGCCAGCATTTTCATTACTAATCTTTAATAAAACCATTTAGTCTTGGAATGTTGCACGACGGTTCCAATGGACGCTGTAGACATGAAGATGGCTACCTTATGAAATCAACAACAAGCAATGCTCAAAATATTTTCTTGTTTTCATCTTGCAGCAAGGACTACCTATTGGGTTATCTGAGGTACAGTATTTGCACAATTGAAAGTATTGGTCTAGAAAAAAGCCACAATTTGTTATTGTAGAGATGGGGATACGCAATGTCTTAGAGATGTGCCGAGCAACTGGGAATCTGGATTTGGACGTGATAGCTACAAATTTCCCGGTTTACTCCACACCCGTGATCGGCAGTGCAAGTATTCATTCGGCAAGTATGCAACTTACTGCTACAAAGAACCCGACTATGCCGACCACCAAATCTGCACCAAAATTTGGTGTGATGACAAAGAGTACTCAGTTTGTGTGAGTACTTACACGGGTGCAGCTGATGGTACACCCTGTGATTATCAATCAAATTGGAGAGGAGACAAAGTACAACCAACCAAAGACTGAATCATTAGTTTGTATTATCTTAACACTGTGTTTTGCAGGTTTGCTACAGAAGGCGCTGTGTACCCAAATCCGAAGCGTTGAAACCACAGTTGCCTGCTTTTAGAGACTTTAACGACGGTCCTGCTCCACCCCCACCCGATCCTGAGAATCCTAACCCCACCACCAAAACTCCTGGCACAACTCCTAAACCTGGGCCTGAACCTTGTGTCCCAAACTCAGCACATGCAGTGATCGATGGGCAGTGGAGTAGTTGGTCGGGATTCACTTCCTGTGGTCGAACATGTGGAGGAGGCTTTCGATACAGAGAGCGTCGATGTGCAAACCCAGCGTAAGTAACATGTCACAAAACGTTTCTTTCAAAATCCAATAATGTACGTTCTATCATAGGCCTTCTAATTGTGGACGTGATTGTACTGGAAAGTCTACAGATATAGAATATTGTAACCCCACACCGTGCCCCGAATTGGTTGACTACCGACAACAGCAATGTTCACTACACAACAAGCTCAAACCAGGAATTGAGCTTGTTCCAGATTACAATGGTACATTAGACTTACCTTGTCATTTGCTTGAGTTTGATTTATAACTGTGCTTTGCAGTCCCTGAGAAAAATCAGTGTCAGCTGAAATGTGTGTCGATCTCTAGTGTCAAATATACAGTAACTTCAGCCGAGGCGGCACAGGGTACTCACTGTAACAACAGAACAAACGATCGTTGTTACTATGGAAAATGTCACGTAAGTATTTGTATTAAATGAAAATTTCTTTGTCATAATATTACGTTTTGGTTGGTTATATAGCCTGTTGGTTGTGACAATATCTATGGATCCACTAAGCAATTCGATCGATGTGGTGTCTGTGGAGGAAACGGTAACTCCAAAAACTGCAGACGGCATACTGGAGTCTACCATCTGCAACATCAATGGACAGGTTAGTTATTTATGTAGAGAAATGCAGTACACACCCACACTCACGACTGTAAGTATGTATACTATATTTGCAACTTACTGTCATTAATAGGATATTATGATGTTATTGAAATTCCTGCTAGAGCAAGTCAAATTTCAATCTCTGAAAAATCGCGATCTCCTTCAATCACACTGGCTCTTTCCTCCAATGGCGTTTCAGTATTCAACATACCTAAGGTGGGTTCAAACTCTCAGACAAAGACTGCTGCAGGATCGCTCTTTGTGTACGAGCGGCCTGGGTCAACAGTTGAAACAATAAACAGTGCTGGACTGATTACTCAGCCAGTGATGGTCAAAATATATTATGATTACAAAAGTGGTACCAATCCAGGAGTTGTCTACAGTTATGACCTACCAGCATCAGTCTCAGTGAAACAACCTCCTGTCTATGGATGGTCGTCAAGACGAACAACCTGCAGTGTAACGTGTGGCAAGGGTAAGTTCACAAAACTTGTTTCATAGTATAAAACAATAACACTGTATTCTGTTACTAGGGAAAGTTATTACTGAACTTAGGTGTTCTCGTCTACGCACTGGTATTGATGTTGATGACAGCAGATGTTTTGGCTTGCCTCTTTTGCCTCGACAAAGTGAGGCATGTGATGCTGGCAATTGCTCTGGTAACCCCAGGTATGTTGTGCCATGTTCTCAGTTTCAATGAAATCATGACGACTTTGACTGTGTGCTTAGCTATTATTGGGTGAACAAGAAATGGAGCGCTTGCAGTAAGACTTGTGGAACAGGTTTTCAACGTCGAATTATAGTTTGCCGCAATGGAGCCACCAATAAAAACGTAAACTTTGTCCACTGCAACAAATTAACTCGCCCTAGAACAAATCAAGTGTGTGTAAATTCTGTTTGCACTGTTGCTCCCACTACTCCTGCGCCTCCCATTGTTGGTGCTTGGATTACTGGCCAATGGTCTGCTTGCTCCAAGACTTGTGGTCCAGGAAAGCAAACTCGGTCTGTGTCTTGCAACTTTCCTACTTGTCAAGGATCAGAACCAGAATCTAAGCGCTCCTGCAACATCAAACATTGTCCCATTGGTAAGTTTCTGGTTATCATTTGCTTTATAGGTCATTTTGTATTCAGCTTTGTTGTGTGTATGTAGCGTGTTCTCGTGATAAAAATATAAAGGTGTGCAAGGTGCTTTTGCAGTCCAACTGTCTGAATGCATGCAACAGCAAAGTGCTCAGACGGTACTGTTGTAAGACGTGCAGCGAACTGCTTCAGTGATCAGTAATCATGTAGACTTCGACGTCGATGTTGGTTGTTATTGAAGGCTTATACGCTGTGCTGGCACTAGCTAGCCTTACTTTTTTCTTATTTTTTGTTAGAGATTGACTGAAAGCATAAGGTGTAATGATATAACGGCGTACATCGTCGATCAGAGCTAGCACAATAATGAAATACAGAAATTTACAATGAGACCATACTGGCAAAGTGCTCTGGCCCCTACGTAGTGTTAGCAGTGTGGCAATCTACACAAGTCCACGTCTATTTAGCTAGCTGAGTATATAGATAGCTAATGTATAAACAGGCAGTTGCTGCACATGTAAACTATACACGTTACTTGTGTCGTTACCGACTATATATTGGTTCTACTGCAGCTCGCTTACAGTGTCTATGCAATACTACACCAGACTACACCAGACTGGCTAACCACATGCCACAGTACTATAGAGTGTCATAGTCAATCAGTATGCTAATGAGTACTAGGGGTAGTCCCAGAGTCCCTACTCTACTCCATTACTAAACTAGCCGAGGAGTGAAACGGTAAGGTACGTAGTGCAGGCCGGTCACGTGACGTACCGACAGGACGACACGCTCCGCCTACTGCGTAATACTTGCCCAAACGTGTACTCCTATGCCGTAAGGAAATGTCGTACTAAAACCCAAGGAGCTCGAGGAGTCGTATAGACATACGACGAATAAATATGGCATCTCTCATCGAAACACCCATGCAAAACCTAGTGAACCGAAACATATTTGTAAATAAAAATATCCATTCTAGACAAGCCTAGGCTACAAAACAATGATTATGATGTATTCTAGTATATCTTTAACTTAAATATGTACGTAACGAGTTTGTTGTTTTAGACTCTCGCGAACTCAAATCCCATTCCAGATACAGAGTTGCCAACTCACACGCAACTTGCGTGAGTCTCACGCAAGTTCCTTCGGGTCACACGCTCACACGCAAGGAACCCAGATCTCACGCACCTTTTAGATTGCCGGAACTAGACCCAGGCACACGTGTACAGTGAAGCTGTAGGTACACCATAGATTCACGTAAAAATCTGTAGTGTCTGATAGAAATATGAAACTAACGAGACTGCCGTAAAGTGATCGATCATTACGAATAACCAACCCCAGGCAAGTCTAGTTCTGAAGCTGTCAAACAGATTCAGCCAATTCTACTATTGTACTAGTCCGCGCATCCCTAATTTCCCTCCTGCTTTCAACTTTCGGACGTCCTCGGGAAGTCCAAAAGAGGGAGGGGCTGATTACGCGAGACTGATTTACTGCATGCCTAAACTATATTGGTTTATCGTTACTAGCAGAAATTCTAATTCTGCGAGTACTTGCTAGTTAATTATTGTCTAATGCGTATTGAAACACTGTGTTGTTTTTTAGTTATTTAGGTATTAGTTTTGTGGCCACGCCTCTAGGCAGATATAGAGTACTGATGAAAATCTGAGATCTCACGCATTTTCAGTATTCCAGGTTGGCAACTCTGCAGATAATCGTGACTCTCCCCTCTCCCTCGTGGGTTTGAGGAATGCCTCGACTATTCGAAGCCTCTGGATCCACGTCGAGGGCGCCCAGGGTAAGATCCTCCACGATGAGGCCAACGTTTACATCAAAATGGCTATGTTTTGTCAGGTGGTATCATGATAAACAGTTTTAATTAATCCCAGCTCCACTACAGCTGCCTGCATGCGCTAGACGTTAGCTATAGATCTAACCCTTCGCGGGCGTTTCCCGGTAATTCCCGCCTACATGTCACTCCCGTCTAATTATCTAATAGTATCTAATTATCTAGCCCGCGCGCAAGGCAGTAGTCGCCTACCTATATTTGCAATTGCAGCCACATTATAGAAGTAAAAATTACAATTCATACACATATTCGAATGATATAATTATTGATTAAAAACGTGGCGCTAGCGTCTAGGCATTTGGTTTTGTGGAGCAAACGCACAAGCCTAGCTTTTCATTTGCTAATTACTAAGCCCTAGCTAGTATAATTCTTTACATAATGCAATCACAAAAGAACACGAGTGCAAAAAATCTTCAGATAATATATTTTCTCTAGGTACCGATAGTAGATAAAATACGGTGTTACAGCTGCATGGTCTCATCTCGTAATCTCAGATTATCTACAATTTCATCATTCATCGCATGATCTCACTGTCTCGATCATCACACGATCTCGTCTCGTCTCGTCTCGTTGCCTCATCATGACGGTCTCGTTGCGGTCTCATCTTCTTCGAGACTCGTCTCATTGTCTCATCGCCTCGTGTTACGCGTCTCATGGCATGATCTCATCGTCTCGATCATCTCGTTGTTTAGTTTTGCCACAGAATAGAGCACGCGGTAGATACAGTTTCGCTCAATAAAATCATCAATCCCATCCAAAATAAAGAATCAATAATTATATCTGCCAGACTGACAGAAAAGTAGAAACAGGTCTAGATATAGGAATGGCTATCTAAATGTCAATAAAAAGTGAAAATTCACGAACATGACAATGTTATACTAGACTATACATGTATAGCTAATATTGTTTGGAGTAGACTACATGGATCTAGTTAGACAGACACATTCGTAACAATAAACAACAGTAGACTAACGAACTATGATATTCTGTGATCGAGACTACAGGTTCGATCGATATCCAGTTTCAAGTATCTAGATACATACTAGTCCTACAGCAGCAACGTACGGTACGATGTGACCTGCTCTACCTAGTTGCTATCCAATGGGATTATGAAGCTAGCGTAGCAGCCGGGTCTGGCTGCAGGTACCATGGTATTTCGAAGAGAAGTGACCGAGATTAGCTAAAAATGACCGACAGTACATCCGGGACTCTAGGCGATCGCTGCATTGTACAACATACAAATTTTTGGTTTTAGTAGAATAAATCTTGACGTCGATGTGTAATCTCCTGTTGGCTCATGCAATCAATGGTACCGCATACACATACAGTTAATTGCTGCGGCTGAGCTTGGACACTCAGCTAACATGCTTAACTAATTAGGCACATACTCCATACCCAGTAGGCAAGCCCAACAAGTTTTGGACAATGCGCCAGATGTGTGTGTGTGTGTGTGTGTGTGTGTGTGTGTGTGTGTGTGTGTGTGTGTGTGTGTGTGTGGTGTGTGTGATGTGTGTGTGTGTGGTGTGTGTGTGTGTGGTGTGTGTGTGTGTGTGTGTGTGTGGTGTGTGTGTGGTGTGTGTGTGTGTGTGTGTGTGTGTGTGTGTGTGTGTGTGTGTGTGTGTGGTAGTGTGTGTGGTACATTTGACCCCACGCGCTAACGTCACCACTGAACATTGTAATTAGCATTTGCATGCATCCTGTAGACTTACTGCTACTATGGTACTATGCTCTAACTGAAACGTCAGTACGTGGTGCCATCCGGAAATATGACGATACCACCAATTACTCACTCGCAGAGCCACAGTACATGCATGTGCGTACTTCCGATTCTAGGCGGAAAACCACTGCTACACAACAAGCGTAAAAAACTGATACTATTACAGCCGCAACAGCAAACTTTCACAGTGAACTCATTAAAGTCACAACATGACCCTAACCTTCATTACAGCCGCAACAGTAACCCCAACAGTGAAGTCATCCTAACTACGCATCATGCCTAGACCGCCTCTTCCAGGTTTGACTTGTCATACACACTGTACTAGCTGTATAAAACGCACAACAAATCAACGAGAGAGCATAGCCAGTTGCTCGCACAGCTGTCGACATGACCTGTTTGCTCTATTTTGGACTGCTCTACAGCTGTATTGTTTCTGTGCAATTGAAATCGGTTAGTGCAAGTCTAGACTAGAAAATTCGCGTCATCTTGTGTTCAACTTTTCAACCACTTTTTCAGTTGCACCATTTCATGACTCCAGAAGACTTTGAAGACCTTCTAGGAGCCAAAGGACTCGAAGACAGTACGTGTCGGTGCCTGTGCTTGTATTTTAATGCACGTTTTAGCGTGTTTTTCCGTTTCAGTTCCTGAGTATGATGTCACTACACCCATTCAGACGGACCACAAGGGAGACTACCTGACCTATGACCTGGCAACAGCACATTCAAGAGCTAGACGTGAAGAGCATCATCTACTCAAAGATGTCCCTGCTCATTTCGAGCTCACTGCGTTTGGAAAACACCATCAGATGACTGTTAACCCAAACAACGACCTTTTGGCACCAAGTTTTTTCGTCCAGACATTTGGAGACAATGACACTGTACACACAGATTTTGACTTGACAATGTGTCACTTTGTTGGCAAGTTAACATCCCAGTCATCTGCATCACACGTAGCAGTCAGCAACTGCAACGGCTTGGTAAGAAGCATATCTATACATAGTTTAATGTACCCACACTACCAAATAGTGAATGCATGCAGTTCTATGCATGTACAGTGTAGGCCAACTCATTTGTGTAAACTACCTAGCTAGTTAGTTATGTATCTCTACACTGCAGCAAATAAAAGTAATGAAATGCATTAATAATACAAGTCTTTACTTAGATGGGTGTAATCATGACAGACACGGATCACTTATACGTTCATGGTCTACCTGATCATTTACTTGCTTCAGAAGGCAACCCCGACAACCACACACATATTGTTTACAAGAGATCTTCATCTACAGTACCAGCTTCTGAAGGAACCTCAAGACCAGGACATGGAAAATCTGGCTGTGGTGTCGAAGGTCTGTACATAAACATCTCGTTTAATATAAAAAAATTTGCAGTCTAATATGTATGGATGATACTTAATTACTATAGGATCGGTGCCAAATACAGTTTACGACACAAACAAGATTCTTCGAGAGGATTTGCTACTTGGCCGTGTACATAAGGAAGATTTAGCTGATGCATCTAAAACATACGTGGGTGGCCGATACATTATTGAAGCACTGGTTGTTGCAGACAGTGATCTCTACAAGAAGCATGGCTCAAATACAAGAACTACAAAGAATTATATCATTACACTGATGAACATCGTAATGGCTTGTCACAGGTGACAGTGAGTGTAATTCTCTAATTGGTCTCTAACTGTAGGCCAGTAGTTTGTATAACGAGTTCAACCTTGGATTTGATGTTCGACTTGTTCTTAACAGAATCAAGATTTTTGGATCATACAATGTAAGAATTTTAAGTTTTTGGGAATGTCATTTCTCAAAAAGTTTCTATCAATCTTTACTTGATTGTACAGGCACAGACTAGACAGAACTTACACATCAACCAAGACTCAAAGACAAGTCTTGAGAGTTTCTGCAAGTGGCAATCGAAGACAAAAACACACGATGCCAGTGACCCACTTGACTATGACCACGCATTCCTCCTTATTGGGTGAGTATGGAGAAACAACAACAGAATTATGTAACCATGTAACAGGTGATTGTGTTCAGACGAGGAATGTGCTATAATAGAAATGAGGACTGTTGGGAGCTTGGTAAGCTCTTTCCATTTTATAGCAATCTTTCGTACTTACCATATCATTTGCAGGTCGTGCATGGATTGAAGGAATGTGCGATAAAGACTACGCATGCTCAATCAATGCAGACAAGGGAATGCAGATTGGGTTTGTATTTGCTCACGAATTGGGACACAAGTAAGATTGAAGTCACCACCTAAGTAAGCTAGCTACTATTACTAAATCACAATTTGACCAATTAGTCTTGGGATGTTGCACGATGGTGCCAATGGACGATGTAGACATGAAGATGGCTTCCTTATGAAATCAACAACAAGCAATGCTCAAAGAATTTTCTTATTTTCATCATGTAGCAAAGACTACCTATTGGGTTATCTCAAGTACATTAATACTACTGCAGAGTAATATCAAAACACTGCTTCTAAAACATTTCTTGCTGTAGAGATGGAGACACTAAGTGTCTTAGAGATGGACCAAGTAACTGGGAACGTGGATTTGGATGTAATGGCTACGAGTTTCCTGGTATGATCCACAGCCGTGATCAGCAATGTAAGTATTCATTTGGAAAGCAAGCAACTTACTGCTACAAAGAACCCGACTATGCCGACCACCAAATCTGCACCAAAATTTGGTGTGATGACAAAAAGTACTCAGTTTGTGTGAGTACTTACACGGGTGCAGCTGATGGTACACCCTGCGATTATAAATCAAATTGGAAAGGAGACAAAGTACAGCCAATAAAAACTGACTTGCTAGTTTTGTAACGTAAACGTTGTGTGTACATGTTTGCAGGTTTGCTACAGAAGACGTTGTGTAAACAAAAACCGTTTGTTGCTACCAGATTTGCCTGGTTGTGTAGGTGGTACAATTCCACCCACTACAACTTCTATCCCCATCGCAACAGATATCGCAGCTACTCCTCCAGACTGTGACTATCCTGTAGTCGATGGGCAGTGGACTGCATGGTCAGCATTCACTTCCTGTGGTAAAACATGTGGAGGAGGCTTTCAATACAGACAACGTCAATGTGCTAACCCAAAGTAAGTCTCTTTCAGTATACATTCATAGCCTCATCAATGAAATCACAGAAAATGTTTTTAACACTTTATCTTAGACCTTCTAATTGTGGAAATGACTGTCCTGGAAAATCTAGAGACATAAAATATTGTAACCCCACACCATGCCCTGGAGTCGCTGACTACCGACAACAGCAATGTTCACTGTTAAACACATTCAAACCAGGCATTGATCTTGTTCCAGACTACAACGGTATGCTAAACTTATCTTGTCATTTGCTTGAATTTGGTTTATACACATGCTTTGTAGTTCCTACGAAAGATCAGTGTCGCCTAAAATGTGTGTCAGTCTCTAAAGTCAAATACACGGTAACATCAGCCGAGGCAGCAGAGGGTACTCACTGTAACAACAAAACCAATAATCGTTGTTTTTATGGAAAATGTCATGTAAGTTTTTTTTATTGAAAACGGTTTGTTTGCCAATATAATAGTACTTTTGCCATTGATTAGCCTGTTGGTTGTGACAACGTCTATGGATCGAGTAAGCAATACGATCAATGTGGCATTTGTGGAGGAAATGGTGACCCCCGAAACTGCAAGCACTATACTGGAAGCTACCATCTGCAACATCAGTGGACAGGTTAGTCATATAAACCAGGTGTGTACACACATCTTTACACGCACACCAATGTTTTCAGTCCCTGAATATGTAACTATATAGTTGCTTGAATTATTTAAAGTGAATATGTACAGTTGCAGTTTACTTGAGAATATCATCTGTTATTTAATTAATTAACTATTTAGGATACTATGATGTTACTGAAATCCCTGCAAAAGCAAGTCGTATTTCAATATCTGAAAAATCACGATCTCCTGCGATTACACTCGTTCTTTCCTACTCCAGAGGAGGAGACATATTCAATGTACTTACACTAGGCTCAAAGGATCAAACACAAATTGCTGCTGGTTCATTCTTTGTCTACAAACCTCCTGGATCAAACGTAGAAACAATAACTAGTACTGGACCAATTGACCAGCCAGTGACGGTCAAAATATATTATGATTACCAACGTGGTACCAATCCAGGAGTTGCCTACAGTTATAACCTACCAAAATCAGTCTCAGTTAAAGAACCGGTCTTTGAATGGGTCTCGAGGCGAACAACTTGCAATGTAACATGTGGCAAAGGTGAGATTGTACAAAGGTATGTCACTGTGCAAAGCTCAATCGACAGCATTATCTTTTCTCACTAGGAACAATAACAAGTGATGCAAGATGCTCTTATCGATCCACTGGTATTGATGTTGACAACAGCAAATGTTTTGGCATGCCCACTCTATCTAAAAAAAGTGAGCCATGCGATGCTGGTAGTTGTCGTGGTCAGCCCAGGTGTGTTATGCCATTTATTTTGCCTCCAACAAAAACATGATGATTGTTTGTGTGCTTAGATATTATTGGGGGAGCTCACCATGGAGTGATTGTAGTAGAACTTGTGGATCAAGTTTTCAATATCGAAGCATCTTTTGCCTGAATGAAAACACCGCTCGAAAGGCAAACTTTGCCAAATGTCAGAGCTTAACTCGTCCAACAACATCTCGAACATGCATAAAACCTTCTTGTGACGTCAGTCTTGGTGATTGGTCTATTGGTCAATGGTCCGCTTGCTCCAAGACTTGTGGTGTAGGAAAACAAACTCGTTTGGTGTCGTGTAACTTCGATACCTGCCGAGGACAAAAACCAATTTCTACGCGTTTATGCAACATTGCAGCATGCACAATTGGTGATTGGTCTATCGGTCAATGGTCTGCTTGCTCCAAGACTTGTGGTGTAGGAAAACAAACTCGTTTGGTGTCGTGTAACTTCGATACCTGCCAAGGACAAAAGCCAATTTCTACGCGTTTATGCAACATTGCAGCATGCACAACTGGTGAGTTTTTGTAAAAATTTGCTCTGCCTTTCATTTTGTATCCCCTGTTGGTTCATGCAGGGTGTTCTCATGACAAGAATGCAAAGGTGTGCAAGGTGCTTTTACAGTCTGACTGTTTTGCTGGATGTAACAACGAAGTGCTGAAAGAGTTCTGTTGTAAGACATGCAGCAACCAGATTGACTGATCTGTGTGGACCTTGTTGTTAATTATCTATCGTTATTGCTGAAATCCTACTGTTGTTTTATACAGTATATAGTCTAAAGGATGTTCAGTGACACCACTAGATGAATAAATATAATATACATACAGAAAAGTTCATAGCTAGAGTAACCTAGCTAAGTACATGGTACGCAGCTAGGTAAAGAGAAAAAGGAGTTTCAGAGTAACACATGCATCTAGAGGTCAACATCACACATTCTGCCTGAAGTACATCGCCTTTCGATCTTTGGTACCTGACAAAATGAAAAGGCACTAAAGTGCTAAACCCTTGGCTGCACCTAGCCGCGACCCCAGACTCTCGCGATAGCCTTGTCCGGTGCCCGTATGACAATTCCATACAGGCACCGGACAAGACGAGCGCGAGAGAGTCTGGGGATGAGGCCAGGCTGCACCCAGTTGTTCCCTACATTAGAACTAACACTTGAGCTCAGCTCCTCTATTGTGTTGTTGACATAGCAAAGGGCAAGCTCCTCTGTTGTGTTGTTGACATAGCAACGTGCATCATGACAACGTGCATCATGACAACGTGCATCATGACAATGTGCATGCGTCATCTCAACTCCTAGATAATTGGCGGCATCCTGTGACAATAGACCTTTCTGCGGGCGTGACACTAACGACGTCATCGCGGCTTCCGGTGTCACGATAAATGATAAATAGTGTTTCCCTACAAATTGTGTCCGGGGCCCCTACAAAAAGTGTCCCCCCAGACACAATTTGTCGGCAGTACGTGACAAATACCGTCCGCCTGCAAAAAGTGTCCCCCACGAAAAATTGTGTAGTGGACGTGGACTACCAAATGAGTGAGTGTTTTGATGACATTTGATGCTATAACGTCTATGTCTGCGCACGCACGCACGCACGCGCTTCGTGTGTGTGTGTGTGTGTGTGTGTGTGTGTGTGTGTGTGTGTGTGTGTGTGTGTGTGTGTGTGTGTGTGTGTGTGTAAATTGTTCAAGTTTAGTAAAAATAAAGGTTACTGGTATACCATTCTATTACCATTTTCCAAGACATTGTAGTAATACGTATATACTAGTACTCTGTGCAACCTGTTAGGGGCTCATGAAGACTTCAGACCAGACAACACTTGTTTGTTTACTAAGTTTCAACAATTTTCATATCTAGACTCACTATTTCCATAACTAGATAAGCAGCAGAACTGTTCATATGAGCTATTCTCTACAATTTGGGCAGTAAAATATCTTCCCATGTTTGTTGTAAGCAACACACTTAAAGTGATACCATTCTTGGCAATTATCACATTGTACCATTTGCTGTCCAAAACACTCAGTTTGCCTGCATATACAATATACACGAAATCGAACTACGGAGGGTTTACACTTTCTGACAGATGCTGTCTTGCCAAAATACCTTGGAAAAGGAGTTATATTTCCTTTACATAAACAAGACAATAGGTGCTCCCTCATCTCTGCTTCGATGTAGTTTATATTTTGTGGGTCAACTCCAGCTGCAATGTCAAATGCAAACGCTACTGCAAAAAGGCCACAGTCGCTTGGTCCTTTTTGCTGTTGGACTGCTTCAATGGAGACTTTCATTTCTGTCTGATCGGTTCGATGTATTGAAGCAATCTGTTGCTTCAGTTGCCCTGACAGTTTATATCGAACTAAACTATCACATATATGAACATTTCCCTCCTCATCACTTGATGTTGTTAGCCAGTGATTGTGGACATGGTGTATCTGAATAGAATTGTGAGTGGCAACTTCGAATTGTGAGTGGCAACTTCGAATTGCAGTCGTTGCGATAACAGCGTGTTTTGAAAGCCTTTTTTCCTGAAAACTGTTGCTTCAGCAACTGCTGTGCAACTGCTGTGCTGCATTGATGATGGTATCATCAAGCCATTCACCATATCTTTTTAGAATATCCAAATTGCACTGCAGCTTTGGCTGTGGTTGCTGTTCTCTCTTCTTCTCCTGTTGTTGTTGTTGTTCTTGTTGGTGTTGTTGTTGTTGTTGTTGTTGTTGTTGTTGTAGTGTCTGTTGTTGTAGTTGTTGTTGCATCTGTTTTTGTTGTTGTTGTTGTTGTTCTTGTTGTTGATGTTGCTGTTGTTCACCAAATGACTAATGAACATAGCACAACTATTTATGGTTACTGTAGAGTGTACAAATTGTGATTGAAAGCAAACGTAACAAAAAAATTATGTAAGCAATTTACTATAACTTAATTAATCTACAGTTAGTATTAATTAATTAAGTAGTTAAATTTAAAATTCAAAATGGTCTGAACTATTACATAAATGTAAACACTACTTGCAGTATCATTTCTTACATTTCTTTTTGACACCAATGCAACTTCATGCAATTAGCTAATGATCTCAGTTAGCGTGTCAATTATAATTAAGTCTACATATTTAGTGTTTTAACTTACCAGCTACTGGCATAATTATGAGCTACAGTTTCTAAAACACAGGACTAGTTGTCAGGAGTTTGCCAAGGATTTGTGTACCTCACAGCTGCCTTTCTTTTCCAGACTCTGTTTAACCCATTTTGTTTCATTCATTTCTGGTGCTCTTACAAAAATACATCATAAATAAGCATCCACTGACGACATCTAACAGCTGTGCTTACTGCAAATCTTCTTTTGATTCTTGTCGAGGTCTTTTTCTTGACGGCACTACGTCATCTTCCAAGTCAGTTGCATTCTTTTCTGTGCTATGGTCTTCATTACTGTCCTGAGATTGTAAATCACAAAATCAATTGACTGTGGAGAGCAAACATGGGGTGTGTATATATACATATGAACAGATGTCAGCACACGTGGTATCCAAGAATGCATGCATGGACACTTGTCCAACAGAGGTTTAAATATGCATGCATCCAGACACATACAGGCAATTACAACAAATGGACAAGAAATACATAAACATGCTATGCAAACTGTTTGACAGTGTATCACCTGTTTGTGATATGGCTTGAGGTGGGATACGTGAACTTTACATCTCAACACAACTTCTGTCTTTAAGTTTTTGAGACTGCACTTAGAATTGTACATATCAATGATTAGAAATGGACCCAACCAATTACTTTGGAGCCGATCTCCTTTTCTGCTTATTTTGTTCGTATTTCTTTTCAAGACTAAATTGCCGACAGAAAAGATGAAAGACTTCACATGACGTTTGTTTGCTTTCTTCAGATAAGTTTTCTTTTGTTTTTCTTGTGCTTTTGCAAGGTTTTCTAAAACCTGTACAAAAGAATCAGATCAACAAACAAATGTCGTTCCTTTATTTAACGTGTACGCACTAAAGTCATGCAGGTTTCAAAAATGTATAAAACACAGGCCTAGCTGTTCTAACCTGTTGATGAACACTTTTCATGTTTTCAACTCTCTTCAAATGTTCTTCTTCATGAAATTCATGAGAACTATTGTTCTCGATTTCTTCTTCTTCTAAATGGTCTAGTTGAACTGGTAGACGAGCTTTTCGATTATACATAAGAAAGAAAGGTGTGTACTTTGAACTTTCTTGAACACTTGTTCGCAAGCCAAACAACACTGGGTCTAAGTAGACATCCCAGTCATTCTGGTGTTCATTGACTAGCTTGCTTAGAGCACGTTTCAGAGTCCCATTGGTTCGTTCGTCTAAACCATTGGTCTGTGGGTGGTAGGCTGCAGTAATTTTGTGCGTAATGCCAAAAATTTGTGACAAATGTTCATTTACCTGCAATGATATTCCACACATTTAGACAGTGACTGATCGACTCACACACAAACACACACACACACACACACACACGACTTGCAATAAGACTAAATTTGCTATTTGCCAACCTCGTTTACAAATTCTCTGCCTTGATCTGTCAATAATTTCTTCGGAACACCATGCCTTTGAGAAAAAGGAAAACACATGTACGGTCAACAAACACAAAATTGTTCATAATTACTAACATAAATAAAGAAGCTAACACATACTGCATATATACTGTATAATATACTGTATATATACTGTATATATACTGTACAATATACTGCATATATGCTGTATAATATCTGTATATGTATACTGTATAATATACTGTATAATATACTGTATAATATACTGTATAATATACTGTATATATGCTGTATATATGCCGTATAATATACTGTATGATATACTGTATATATGCTGTATAATATCTGTATATATATTGTATAATATACTGTATATATACTGTATAATATACTGTATAATATACTGTATATATACTGTATAATATACTGTATGATATACTGTATATATACTGTATAATATCTGTATATATACTGTATAATATACTGTATATATGCTGTATAATATACTGTATATATACTGTATATATTCTGTATAATAGATTGTATATATACTGTATATATACTGTATACATACTGTATATATGCTGTATAATATACTGTATATAGACTGTATATATTCTGTATAATATACTGTATATATACTGTATAATATACTGTATATATGCTGTATAATATACTGTATAATATACTGTACAATATACTGCATATATGCTGTATAATATTCTGTATAATATACTGTATATATACTGTATAATATCTGTATATATACTGTATAATATACTGTATATATGCTGTATAATATACTGTATATATGCTGTATAATATACTGTATAATATACTGTATATATGCTGTATAATATACTGTATAATATACTGTATATATGCTGTATAATATACTGTATATACTGTATATATACTGTATAATATACTGTATAATATACTGTATATACAGTACCGGCAATAAGTAACCTAACATTTTTATCGTATCGTATGGTATGGTATGGTATCCCATTGCGTATGGTATGGTATTGGGTATTGGGTATCATAGGGTATGTATATCGTATTATCGTACCATCTGGTATCTTATCTTAATTGTATGGTATCATCTTTTATCTTATCCTATCCTACAGGTATCTTTTATCGTATATATCCTATCCTATCGTATTGTATCGTATCGCTGTCAGCTTACTTATTGCCGGTACTGTATGCTGTATAACATACTGTATAATATACTGTATATATGCTGTATAATATACTGTATATATGCTGTATAATATACTGTATAATATACTGTACAATATACTGCATATATGCTGTATAATATACTGTATATAGACTGTATATATTCTGTATAATATACTGTATATATACTGTATAATATACTGTATATATGCTGTATAATATACTGTATAATATACTGTACAATATACTGCATATATGCTGTATAATATTCTGTATAATATACTGTATATATACTGTATAATATCTGTATATATACTGTATAATATACTGTATATATGCTGTATAATATACTGTATATATGCTGTATAATATACTGTATAATATACTGTATATATGCTGTATAATATACTGTATAATATACTGTATATATGCTGTATAATATACTGTATATACTGTATATATACTGTATAATATCTGTATATATACTGTATAATATACTGTATATATGCTGTATAATATACTGTATATATGCTGTATAATATACTGTATAATATACTGTATATATGCTGTATAATATACTGTATATATGCTGTATAATATACTGTATAATATACTGTACAATATACTGCATATATGCTGTATAATATTCTGTATAATATACTGTATAATATACTGTATATATACTGTATATATGATTAACACCATGCATCCAAATGCATGCAAATACAGAGATATGTATGCATAACAATAAATATAGCAATTGATTATGGTTGTTGGACAGGTCATAACTTATTATGAAACAGTACCTGAAAATGTTAATGTATTTTAATTATAATGCTTTACTGCACTTACCTGTAAAATATCTGACATAACCTGTCCGCTACAGCAACTGCAGATTTATCTTGTAGTGGAAATGCTTCCACCCATTTTGTGAAATAGTCTGTTGCTGTTAGTATGTACTGATATCCAGCTGCTGTCATTGGAAACTTTCCCATGAGATCAACTCCAATGAATTCCCAAGGTCCTTTAACTTTGATTGGATGGTATGTTGGTGCTACAGTTTTAATTGTCTCCATACGCTGGCACTTGTCGCATTTTCCAATCTACAAATGACGTAAGCAAATAAATGAATCAGCCAGTGGTTATAGATAATATTATTTGTGTGTCATGCCCAACCAGATCAGTCTGCATGGTTTGTAAAATCTACAACAAGCACCAGAAGCAAACCTGCTTCAGAGGTCTGTTTGTGTACCTGTTGATCTGTCTGTCTGTCTGTCTGTCTGTCTGTCTGTCATATATTCTGTCATGTTGTATCTGCAATAGATGACAATCTGAATCCACCATTTCGAACAGCTAGGTTAGGTAGCCTGTAGCTACTTATACTCTCCAATGTTGTAGCACTTAATTACATTTTCAAATGTGGATTTGATTAGCCGATCATGCAGAGTGGCAGCCGGTAAGAGATGACTAGGAAAGATTACCCTTGCCAGATGGTTGATTCGTGATACATGACAATATCTCAAGAGCAACATCCCAAACTGGATCATTTAGAGACACAAGTTGGTCACCAAGAAACTGGCTCAATTTAGCAATTTCCATACATGCTTCTCTAACTGTCTGTCTGTATGTATATAACTGTTGTATGTAACCTGATCGTAAACATATGCAGTCATTGTTAGCCAGTAGAATCTTTCCTCGATCTTTTGCAGAGTTTTTCTTCTGCCAAAGTGTCCTCCATGAGGAGAGTCATGGCAACTCTGAATACTTGCAGTTTGTGGTCCTCTGTAAAGAGGACCACTCTATGTTGGTTCTTTTTGGCACCAACATAAACCGCAACACTTGGGTGCTACTTTGATATCTTGGCGTCTGTTAACCGCGTGAGTTTGTAGCGAAAGCAACCAGTTTTCTTTTCGAACTTTACTAGCGCATATAGCGATGTATCGAATCAGGTAAGGCCTTATTAGGACCCGACTCTTGTGTGTTTTGCGTCTTTTGCAGACATGAACCATTTTCTGATCTCTGTCGTGACTCTGCCACGTCATTTTGAGTGCTAATGTAACATTGGGACTTGACAGACGTGAACTGTGGGTACAAACTTGCGTACGTAGTAGGATACGTGTTTTGTGTGTGTTGGACGTTGTAGTGTAGGTAGCAGGTAGGTAGCAGGTCGGTAAATTGCTGTGAGTAATTGAGTATTATTACTACACCATAAATATGAAGGTGAACAGCAAGTGGCAGTGTGTTGTCTCCTGGAGCATGTGACACAGTAGCCCAGAATGATAGTGAGGCCAATATATTGACATATATAATATATACAAACAATAATTGATATCATTACCATTAATTGTACTGTATTAATTAACACAATATATTTCTAAATAGACTGCTTGGTAAGTTCCTGTATGATGTGCCACCAGTAAATAGTTGTGATACAAACATGACATGAGCAGATGGGATACATGATGTATTGCAACCAATGCCTAAACAGTGTGGTGGTGTTTATAGCCTGAGAAAAAAGATGACTGCAAACACCTATCTGAAGGACGTTCTGCTAATTAATATTTCCGTTGCACCAATGATGCAGGTCATTTCTGAAGAAATCTCTCAAAATGATTGTAGTAGACTTTAATGTACAGTATTTCTTGGCAACCACCAGTCGATGTCATTCAAACAATAATACAGAAAGTTGATCCATGTGATAAATGTTGTGAACAAGAGAAAGGTCTTTCATCTCTAGGCCCATAGGAAGACGAACTATAGTTAGAAAAAACTCATTCAAAGGTAAGAGAAAGTTGTTTCTTTGATTGGCTGTCTGCAAATGTTGTATGTCTCTTTGACCAGTATTTAATTAAGTGAACTGGCAGCATACTTTAACAACTTAAAAAATTATTTAACTGCAGAATCCTGTGTAATAAAAAGGTATTTTCATCATTATCCTGAATTGCCTCAACTCTTCAATTCCCTTCCATCCTCATTCGCCGTTCAAGTAACATGATGCAGTTCTGCTTTTCCTTCAATTCCTGCTGCAGCTCCCAAAATGATGCATTGCACAGTCAGAACTCAAGATGAAACCATGCATTCCCTTCCTACCTCTCAGTAAGAATACCACCAGAATAGTCTAAAGACTTCCTCTTCACGTCGGTCATTCCCTAGACGACGCAAATTCTAGGAAGTATTCAGGAGGTGCAAACCAAACCATCTGGTAAGTGCGTATATCACAGGCGCGCAGAACACATTTATCATAATCGATATCGTACTACGTACGCAAGTTTGTACCCACAGTTCGCGTCTGTCAAGTCCCGATGTTACATTAACACTCAAAAAGACGTGGCAGAGTCACGACAGAGATCAGAAAATGGTTGTTCGTGTCTGCAAAAGATGCAAAACACACAAGAGTCGGGTCCTAATAAGGCCTTACCTGATTCGATACATTGCTATACGCGCTAGTAAAAGTTGAAAAGAAAACTGGTCGCTTTCGCTACAAACTCACGCGGTTAACAAACGCCAAAGTACAGTAGCACCCAAGTGTTCCGGAAGCCGCGATGACGTTGTTAGTGCCACGCCCGCAGAAAGAGTCTATTTAGACAATCTACCCCTAGCGCGCTAGGTTAGTAGGTTGATCATTGGTCTACTAAAAGCAGGCTTACTTTCCCTAATCACTTCGGCACCTACGGTAAAACAAGAACTACAATAGATTTTTGAATAAAAAAACTTGTACTGTGCCAAGTTACAGCAATACCTGACAAGAGCACTCTAAAAAACATTGATAAACTGACCGCTCATATTTCAAAGAAGCAATTCAGAACAAAGCCTTATGTATACCTGCATATATGTGTTATAAGATAACACGTTCAAGTTGTTAATTAATTAATACAATTACTGGTGGTCAGCAAAGGAAGTGCAGTGCTTAATATGGTGCTACTTCTCCAAACCAAAACAATTACAGTAATTGCATAAACACCTACAAACAACTACAGTATCTATTTCTTATCTAGAGCAATCCTATGCTCTTAGTATTCATAAAAAGCACTTTAATCATATCGTTATGACTTAGTCTGGTTATATATAGAGATTACACTGGCTATGATGTTAGGTAGTTCCTAGTAAAAGTTCACCAAGATGTAGGTAGAAACATCTGAGATGATGTACATTCACACCTACTGTTTCTTGACCACAATCTGTGGTCATTCCACAAACAAGTTTTCTCTAGCCACAATTTGATATCATTCCCCTAATACGTACTAATAAGGAAATTGCATAGATGGTGCACTTTGCCTCATCCTGTAGACCTTAACCCTAAATACAATCCATCTAGTCTCTCATCTGTTTTGTATGCACACCTGCAGTACATACCTTGTACCTTACTATCTTCACTCACTGTCGACCTGAGCTAGTGTCATATCTATCACCCTTGATGCTTGATGTATCATGATGCGCTTGTACAGTAGTAGTGGAACTATAATTATAAGTTACGTCACACACAACGATGATGACGTATCTCTGCAACAAACCGCCACTGAATAATTATCGCCCCCACACACAAGAACACCTACATATAACAACACATGCAACAGGTGCCTCAGTTCAGACTGCGACAAGCACCAGAATGCAGTGGCTCGTCTTATTCTCAGTCTACGCCGCGGCACTAGCCATACCTCAACAGGCAAGTCGATGACTGCTGGGATAGAGCGTTGTTTACATCTGACTTTAGATGCTGTCCTTAGCAGCTTCATCTTCATATGACGGAAGATGAAAGAGCTCACCTACTTGGAGCAACTCCATTCCAAGAAAGTACGTGTACTTGTACAGCCGTGTCGTTTCTCCTGCATGTGAGTTTGCCCGTCTGATATCCGGGTTATTGTAGCTCCCGAATATGATTTGACCACACCTTTCGAAGCTGATGAAAATGGTTCTCCACACAGCCGGAAGCGAAGAGATGTTGATGATTTCGTTTACTTCAAAGTTTCTGCTTTTGGAGAAGATTACCATCTGCAAGTGAAACACAACTCGGACCTGTTGACTCCTGGATTTTTTGTACAAGTCGCGGGACCGAACGGAGAATCGAAGTTGGACTTCGATATCGCTGAGCACTGCCATTTCACGGGAAAATTGAAATCTCATTCGCCTTCTCACGTTGCAGTTAGTGACTGTGACGGTGGACTGGTACGTGTATGACTCTACGTCTAGGTCCTAAGAAATGTCTGCAGTCTGCTTGCTTGCACACTTGTCTGCCTGCATAATGTCTTGCGTTTCTGATGCCGAAGAGCGGATGCAAAGATACTAATCATGCTGTGTTATTTGAAACATTTTGTACTGTATTTTAGGCTGGTCTAATTGCAACGAACAGTACACAACTGATGCTTCAGCGTCTTCCTGATCATCTTGTGAACTTTGTAGCAAATAATTCTGGTCACACTCATGTTGTTTATAAGAGAGCAGCTGAACAACGTAGTACGTCTCCAACAACATCAAGCAGAGAGAATATTACATATGCCTGTAGTGTTGAGGGATCAATTCCTCCGTCTTATGAAAACACCAGTTCTTCTTATTTCAACAGCACTAAAAGAGGAGAATCCATTGATCAACAGCGCACTCGATATGTCATTGAGGGGTTTGTAGTAACCGACAGTGGTCTGTATGAGAAACATGGCAGGGATGCTAAGAAACTGACACGCTACGTTGCCACTCTAATGAACCTAGTAAAATTTCTTTCTTAGCTTGGTTGGATTTGGTTTCTTATCAAATTTTTGCAGGCCTCAAGTATGTACAACCTGGATGTTTTAGGATTCAATGTTCGTCTTGTGTTGACTAGAATATATATGTTTACTGATAAGGAGGTGGGAACATGTGACTTTACCTAAAACACATGTGACGTTATTGTTTTCTTGAATTGGTAGACTGAGGAAAAGCAAAATTTGTTCATTACACATGATTCAAAGAACAATCTTGAAGGGTTTAGTCGCTGGCAGTCGGATCCTTCACGATATGTTGCCAATGACAGTGATCCACTTCATTATGATCATGCATTTCTCTTTATATCGTACGAATAACTTTTCAATTAAATTATTATTTGTCTGTGAATGTGTGTTTTATACAGGAAGGGAATGTGTTACGGTGTCGATAGAGACTGTTTTGAACTGGGACGAGCATGGATTGGTTCTGTCTGTAGCAGACAAGGGAAATATGCCGCTTCAGTGAATGCAGACAAGGGCATGCAACTGGGATTTGTGTTTGCTCATGAACTGGGACATAAGTCAGTTTATAAGATTACAGTGGATATGTATGACGCATTTCTCATGTCTTTGTATTGCTCTAACTTTAGTTTGGGAATGTATCATGATGGTAAGGACGGCCATTGTAGTGATAGAGATGGGTTCATTATGGCCCCATCGACTGCTGGTGCAAGCCAAATATACTTGTGGTCATCTTGTAGCAAGGCTTATCTTCTGGATAACATAAAGTAGCAACTAAGACATTTTTTCATCCTAGATTACATCTAATCATTGCATGGTTTTGTAGGAAAAATGGTCTGGTGTGTTTGAAGGATTGCCCAGGAGTTATTCAGGCAAACTTTGGACAGAGGAAAAACACCAAGCTTGCCGGCCAAATTTACAATCGAGACGTTCAATGCCAATTGGGATTCCCTGGAAGCAAAGGGTTTTGTAGAGGTGCTGAAAACGTAAGATGACTTGTCGGTAGAGCAGAAGTGAGAGTGTGACAATCATATTTGTTAATTAGGAAATTTGCACAAGATTGTGGTGCATGAATCCTGGTCGTCCTGGAAGTTGTATTAGTGCATTTGTTGGTGCTGCAGTTGGAACTCGTTGCACATCAGATGGAAAGGTAGTTAATTGCAATACATATCATTACATGTTTATTCATGTGTTGTTTTTTGGGTTAGGTTTGCTCTAGAGAACGGCAATGTGTGACCACAGACTCAATGCTTCCACCATTACTGCCTCTTCCAACTCTTTGCAATGGACCATTATGTGAAGCAGACCCTACTCGTCCAATTACTAATGGCAATTGGGGTCCTTGGCAGGATGACCAGCCTTGTTCACGTTCTTGTGGTGGAGGGTTTAAGGTTCAGAAGCGAATTTGCAACAATCCAAGGTTATATCTTCATTTGTAAGCAAATGTAAATTTTTTGATCTGTTTTTATATTTAGCCCTGACAATTGTGGTGAAGACTGTGAAGGCGAATCAACACAAACTGTAATCTGCAATATTGCAGTAAGAGCAGTGACTTGATTAGACTGTTAAATTACTTTAGTTCGTCATGCATGTTGATTGTTTCACAGCCGTGTCAGGGAGGTTCAGATTATCGAGCTGATCAGTGTGCTGCACTCAATGCCCGTGTGGAAGTAACTGATCTCTCTCCTGTATATCTTAGTAAGATAATTCTGTGACAGAAGGGATTGTCATATTGAGTGGTAAATGTTTGTTGTAGCTTCAGAAAGTCAGCGTGAACCTTGCAGGCTGCTCTGTTATTCTTCGAGCACACGAACAATGTATCGTGGCTCTGATGTGGCAGATGGCACTAAATGTCATAAATACACGAATACTAACGATCGTTGTTACAGAGGTGACTGTCAGGTTTGAATGAATGTCATACTTTTGAGCTTCTAGGATTAAACATCGTGATATTCTCGTTGCAGGCTGTTGGTTGTGATTATAAACTTAACTCGAGTGTCGTGTTTGATATTTGCGGTGTGTGTGGGGGCAATGGCAACACGTGTACTGTCAGAAGAGGGCAATACACTCAGCAGCAGACACGGAGTGGTAAGTCGACAGTGTGTGATAATGGCCAAGACAGCTGTTGATTGGCATCTCAACATTGCAGGATACTATCCCGTTCATGTCATCCCAGCTGGAGCAAGAAACATTCGAGTCGAGGAGATTCAGTTTTCTAAAGTTATTGCATTCGGTATGTTAGTCATATGTTTTATTTCACTTTTCTTCAGTAATTACCTGTTTACTTCACAGCTGCTTCTGTGAATGGCCAACGTGTTCTTGGTAACGTAATCTATTCGTATACTATTGCCACGTTTGCTGGTACAATATTTGAATACGATCGACCGTCTGGCAAACCTGAAGTTCTTGTTGCCGAAGGACCTACAACAGAAGATGTTCAGCTAGAGGCAAGCAATTGATGTTTGCTATACCAATACAGTAAAGAACAAAAACAATTATTCTGTAATTTTGTAGGTAGTTATATTTGGTGGCAGAGGTCCTCACTTTGGGCTTCGTTACACGTATGTTACTCCACCTATACAACAACAAAGAACATTCTTTTGGAAGCCCAAAGACTATGGAAAATGTAATCAAACTTGTGGAGGTGGATATCAAACTAGGAGGATTGTGTGTCGTGATTCCGTTACTTTGAAAAAGACAACTGACAGTGATTGCATGGATCTGCCAAAACCCACCACGATTCAGGAATGCAACACATTTGTTTGTTCTGTTTGGGTTCTATCAGACTGGTCTCCTGTAAGTGTTTGTGTGTTTGATGCTTTTGCAGCAGTGGTGCTAATCTGTGTTGTACTTGTGTGTTAGTGTTCTGTCACTTGTGGTAAAGGGACCCAGAAACGCACTATTAAATGTAACAGAACGGTCAAGAGTGTTAAATGCAAAAAACCGAAGCCAAAGAGACACAGAAAGTGTCGACCTGGAAATTGTAACTGAGCTTATCAGTCTGGTGATTGTGTTTTGTATTGGAATCGTTTCGACAGCTTATCTAGATTGGATCATGTTTTATAGAGTGGTTGTCAGTATGGTTCTGTGTAGGAAATAATAGATATGTGAGTTGTGTCATGATAGTTGTATATGACGCGTGCATTTCAGTTGACTCACTGTCATGCATCTGTTACTTCTAGCCTGGGGATTACAATACTGCTGTAGGTTGTTGGATATGCATATGATGGATTGTGTTCAATTACAGCAAATAGATACTGAAGATAAATAGAAATGATGACAAACTGTCTATAAGGTGTTTTGTAATTTTAGACAGACAGACAGAAACACAGACGGATGGACAGACACACAGACGGATGGACAGACACACAGACGGACGGACAGACAGACACACGGACAGACACACAGACAGACAGACAGACACGGACAGACAGACAGACACACGGACAGACACACACACACACAGACACAGGCAGGCAGACAGACAGACGGACACAGACAGATAGACGGACGGACAGACAGACACACACACAGGCAGGCAGACAGGCAGACAGACAGACACACCGACAGATAGACGGATGGACGGACAGACAGACGGACAGACAGACAGACACACGGACAGACAGACGGATGGACGGACAGACAGGCAGACAGACAGAGCAAGGGGACTGCTAACTGCTTGTATACATTTCTTCGAGGTTGCTGTGGTTGATTTCTGTGCGTCCTATTCATTAATTAAGCAGCCACTAATTATAGTCAATTTACACGCGGTAAATTACCCATCAATTAATTAACCCTTGTCTGAAAGAGCTGTAAAAATGTCGCCAGATATGGGGCTAAAGTGTGCAAACTGTCACATCCTTCTTCTCTACGACTTTATCATAATAAAATTTCTGGCTGTAAGTACGTGCTGTCATACAGTACAACAATCAGATAACTTGACAGAAGGCTGCTATACAAATTCAATTAGCTGAAGAGTCAGTGCAAGTGAGTAGAGTAACGGAAGGCAGTGGTGTGATCGAACACGATTGTATGAGGTGCTGCTGCTGCTGACCGTAGAACTTCTCAGAAAGACTGCGGTGAGTCGCATGCAACCCTACTACCGAGTACACAGCATTACGTCGATCACATGTGCAGCGTGGCCTAGTATCTTCACCATGAATTTCCTGTCGACTTCTTTCTTGCTATCCACCATAGTTTCTCTTGCTTCATCGATACGGGTCAGTTTGGCGAGTTTAGTCTCAAGTTGCTGCCTGAGCAGTATATGTCTGTGAGTTGTCAATGTCATTGTGTTTGCAGCTGCATCACGCCATGACTTCAAAAGATGTGCACGAGCTGTTTGGAGTTAGACAAGAGTCAGACAGTATGCGCGATTTCTGTCATATTCTAGTCGTGTAGCAACACCGTGTACCCTCATTGCAGTTCCTGAGTACGACGTTTTCACGCCGTTTCAGGTCGATCACAATGGGTATTATGTCACTCACGATCTTGATACCGTACACAAGAGAGCCAGACGCGATCAACACGACGTCGTGCGCAACATCTCCGCTCACTTTCAGTTCTCTGCGTTTGGAGAGCGTCATCGGTTGACCGTCAAGTCGAGCAATGACTTCATCTCTCCCGGTTTCTTCATGCAGATACACGGGGACGATAACGCTGTGTACACAGATTTTGACTTCCAGATGTGTCACTTCGTTGGCGAGCTAACAACCCATTCGTCAGCCTCACACGTAGCCATCAGCAACTGCAACGGACTGGTAAGCAACTTGCACACGGCAAAATGCTGTGCTGCATAACAGCTACTAGATAGTAGGAGACCGTTTGCATACAGCAGGCGTTTGTGTTGGCTTAATTGCAGTAGGATGCGGTGCCGTGCTGTGCGGTACCATACAACACACCTCGTTTGTTCTGATAGGTGACGGCTGCTTTCACAGCCACACGATCGCTCGACAGTGTAGCAAGCACTACGTTCGCATACACACGTTTCAGCTGTTGTTGGTCTTGACGTTAATAATTATAGATGGGTGTGATCGTGACCGAAGAAGGAAGTAAGTTTGTGCAGCCTCTGCCCGATCACCTAGTGACGTCTAACTTTAATACTGACAATCATACACATTTGATTTACAAGAGGGCAGTGAAAGATCAATCAGGCTCTGGAAGACCCGAATGCAGCGTTCACGGTAGGAATAAGTATTTTTGCATAGATAGCAATTATAATGTTAGATGATTGAAGTGGTGTAGTCTATGTTGCGTATAGGAAGCATATCAGCAACCAAGTACGACAATGCAAGCAGAATTGAAGTAGATCTTCAGACGGGTCGTCTGCAACTAGAAAACGTGATGGACTCTTTGGGCTCCAATCTGGGAGATAGATATATTGCCGAAATCCTGGTGGTGACAGACGCCGATGTGTATAAGAAACATAACTCTGATGTACAGAAAGTTAGACAGTACATCCTCACTCTGATGAATATCGTATGAGTCGAACACAATCTAGTTTGTTTTGACACTGGTTCTCACTGATCACTGATTACAGGCAAGCAGCTTGTATAATGTTCGCAATCTGGGATTTAATGTGCGCCTCGTTCTCACCAGAGTTCAACTGTTTACTTCATTTACTGTAAGTGACCGAACATGATATTTTTATATAGTATTTGTATATACTAGTTGTAGGGACAAACTCGTTTGGGACTAACAACAGGATTGGGTCAAGATTCAAAGAAATTGCTTGTGCTTTTCACTGAATGGCAGGCTAAGAACAAGCCTAATTCCTCGGAAAACAAGCATCCTCTTGACTATGATCATGCAATCTTCGTTATAGGGTGAATGTAAATTAACAGAGTGTGTACAGTGTACCAACACTCTATGTAGAAAGTATAGCATTCTAATATATCTTTTCTCAACAGACGTGGGATGTGCTATGGTGAAGACGCTGATTGCTGGGAACTGGGTAAAGCTAAAGTTGATTGCATGATTTGCTGAGAACTGAATGGACACCTAGAGAATATCGTTCATTTCTTGAAGGTCGTTCTTGGATCGGAGCAATGTGTTCTAACAAGTACTCAACATCAATTGTTTCAGACAGAGGCCTTCACGTTGGCTTTGTTTTTGGCCATGAAGTTGGGCACAAGTACACTATAGCACTTATTTAATTGAGCTGTATTTGTTGTTATGGCAACAGTTTAATGCTGTGTCTAATTATTCTAGTGTTGGAATGCTGCACGATGGCGCATACGGAAAATGCCGTAGTCAAGATGGCTTCCTAATGAAATACACGACAGCTAATGCTCAAAATATACATCTATTCTCAATTTGCAGCAAAGTATACCTTTTGGCTTATCTCAAGTATGTAACATTTTGTTCCAACAATAAATAAAATTAGTGTTTTCAAATCTAAACGACTGCAGATCAGATAAACCACGATGTCTCAAGGATACACCCAGGGCTTGGGAAGACGGTTTTGGCAGAACTTATTATGAACATCCAGGATACCTTTATGGTCGGAGTCAACAGTGCAAGTTTTCGTTTGGCGAAAATGCAACGTACTGTAACAAAGAACGGAGTGCACACGCCGATATTTGCCACAGGCTTTGGTGTGATGACAAACGACATCAGTCTTGTGTAACTACATACACAGGTGCTGCAGATGGCACATCGTGTGATGCTCCGTCCTGGCTAGGAAGAAAAGTATGTCAAATTGCCGAACTACCAGCATTTATATCACGTGACTCTGTTAGGTGTGTTACAAACGACGGTGTGTGCCCGTATCACAACTACACAAACCAGACTTACCTTTCTTTAGAGGCCTCTTGCTTCCAGCCCATCCCATTACCATTCATCCTGACATTCTCAATCACGAGAAGAAAGAGTTGTCTCCCACTCCACCGCTGACAACCGAAGGTCCAACAGTAAAGCAGTGTATTCGGAACCCGAACAGTCCCGTCAATCACGGGAAATGGAGTGCGTGGTCGGCTTTCACTCGCTGTGGTAGAACATGCGGTGGAGGATTTCGATACAGACAAAGAGCATGCTCCAACCCTAGGCAAGCATTCACTAAGTTAATTACTATAATTAATTAATTAAATAAATTATCTTTAAATAATTATTAAATTAGTGATATTATTAAATAATTAACGTTTTGTCATTTGCTACACTGTATATTTAGACCCTCTAACTGTGGACGAGATTGTACTGGAATATCTACAGACATTCAGTTCTGCAACTTCATGCCTTGTCCTGGACTCATCGATTATCGTCGGCAGCAGTGTAGAGCTCATAACAACCTGAGGAGAGGAATTAGCCTCGTACCAGACTACAACGGTTTGCCATTGATCATGTGACCAATATGGGTACTGTAGTCTAACTAATTAATGTTACATTTTAGTTAAGAAGGAGTTAGAGTGTCGTCTTTTATGTGTATCAGTATCATACGTCAAGTTTACTCTTCGCTCTCCCGAAGCAGCCGAAGGAACTCTCTGTAATAATAGAACGAATGACCGATGCTTTTGGGGAAAGTGTCTTGTAAGTGAACAGCCATGCCTGGCAGCATAGCACCGCGTCTATTGAATGGCTTGTTTTCTACAGCCAGTTGGTTGTGACAATAAACAGGGATCACACAAAACGTTTGATCGCTGTGGTGTGTGTGGAGGAGACGGCAGTTCTAGAAACTGCAATACGTACAAGAGCACTTACATTGTGCGGCAGGAGTGGTCAGGTCAGTCAGTCTGCATTGCTTACGCATGCGTGTGTATGTAGCCAACAGCACACTCAAACACTATGAAGACACTCTAAACAGGTAGTCTAGCTCATTGGTTTCTTTTCAGGATATTACAGAGTCACGGAAATTCCTGCCCATGCTAGTAACATTAAAATTATTGAGATACGCCCGTCGTCAGCTATCACCTTGGCTCTCGCACACGTCGACGGAAAAAACTTACTGAACGGTGACTTCAAAATTGGCGCCGCGTCGCAGACAGCGAATGTAGCAGGAAGCGTATTTCTCTACCAACGCTTGCCTGGGAGGACAGAAAGTATGACTGCTGACGGACCAATCAATCGGCCTTTGGTTGTCAAAATGCTGTACAACCACAGCTCTCGAGATTACTTCGGAATTCAGTACAGCTACGACACGCCGCGGTCAGTTCGAGTGAAAGAGAATCCATATGTGTGGCATGCTAGACGGTCGGACTGCAGTACAAGCTGCGGTAAAGGTCAGTTAGACTTATATAGACATGCAAGTGATGCAACCATACCAGGGCGACCCTAAACACGGCATCTCTAAATTTAGTTGAACTATTTTTTACATTGTAGGCATTACCACGACTGATTTACGATGCGTTGTTCGAACTTCTGGCGCTGAGGTGGACGTTGCCATGTGCTTCGGTCAGATCGCTCCACGCAGTCAGAGAGCTGAATGCGATGGACGCAATTGTGCTATAACGCGGTCGGTGACGATTTCTTGTAATTAACAGTTTTTTTCTAGCGTGGCTTGTTGTTTATAGTTACTATTGGGTGGGAAAGAAGTGGTCTGCTTGCAGCAGTAGCTGTGGAAAAGGTGTCGCCACGAGGAAAGTTGTGTGCCGCAACGGTGGCACCGGCAAGAACGTTGCCGCCGCCTACTGCGTCGGTGCGATTCCCGCCACTCAACCGTGCACACTCGGCGCATGCCCGGACGTTGTACAGACACCACCTCCTGTCACATCGACGGTTGCTCCTGCTCCCACTGCTAGAGTCGACTGGATAGTTGGCAACTGGTCTGCGTGCTCGACGACCTGCGACAAAGGCAACCAGATTCGCTCGGTTACTTGCAGCTCTAATTGCATCGGTCCGAAGCCCGAGACTGAGCGTACATGCAAGTTAAGACCGTGTAAGAGCGTGGATACACGTGGCACTAATTCATTCGCCAACTGATGCTAACAGGACGTTTGCCGTGTTTCAGGTTGTCGTGATAGAGACGCAAATGTGTGTAAACTGCTGTTGACGGCCGAGTGTCTGAATGGTTGCAATGACAAAGTCATAAGAAAGTTTTGTTGTCAGACGTGCACCAATCGAGCAACCAATACGGTGAGGTAACAACGAATTGATGCGAAACATCGATAAAACATTGGCTTGAGCTTTACGATGTCGTTGCACTTTGAACTGAACGAACAATACCGCTACTCACGTTAACGAGCAATCGAGGGATTGCAGGAACCATTAATATTAAATTGAAAATTGAATTGTCGTTAATTAAAAGGCGTGCACAGAAAGAAATCGTACACATCGTTGCGAAACAAGGTTCGGGTATCCGAGGGCAGGTACCGTCCGGTAGGTACTGTACACCGTATCGCGGTACTGTCTTCCCTGCTCTTCAGTTGTTAACACTCCGGAGAACTGCGCAGCTTTAGTGCGCAGCCGAAATAACGAGGTCCGGTGATGGAGGGAGTTCGCGGAAAGTGCTTCGCAAACTGTTAGGAACACGATCGACGACAGCGTCCATTGCCTTTAATTAACTTCACTAAACGCCAATTCTCTCGAATGTTGCCGGACGGAATTACATCGCACGAATAGAAGGTCAGTCTGTACCCGGTTTCCACCGTTCTTGGAGCGACGAAAACAACAGAAAGACCATTTCCGGGAACGTGATACGTTAGTAAGGTGATCTGATAACATGCAAAAACCCTTCATTTGAAAGACGAAATTCTTGAAACGGCCCCGTCAGTTTTTATGTTTTTAAACGTTCTTAACGTACATCTGTCGGGTTTGCTCTGAAATAGCGCCAAGATACTCAACTTGGCTAGTATAGATTTCCCATTAGCGAGCAAAGGCGGAGCCAGCAGCTAGCGCATGTCTCCGGAATGCTCCTCTAACAGTATGTCCGTTATCATCAACTAGTGCGTTCAACGACCTCAGTAAAGCACTGATTGTGTTGCGCTCGTCAAGAGTTTGGTCTTGTGAGTGAAACGGCGATTAAATCAAGCCGGCAGTCAAACCAGTTAGAGTAGGCCATGGCAGTATCCCTTCTCGTTCACAACGGCAAGACGTCCCTTCGTGACACACTTGCCAGTTGCCAACACATCATAGAAAATGACCGTCAACGATTGCGCTTTAAAGCCACAAATATTCAGCAGACGGTACGCGTTTACATGCAGTAACAGAACCTTTCTCGGTAAGTCAGATTCACACATTATTGTCGCTTGCCGGTAAGGACGGCTGCGCAGTATGTACTGTACTGTACATGCATGCATCCCAAGTCTAAGACCTCTGCAAGATTTCACCAACTATTTCTACAAGCAGAAGTACAAAACAAAGCATTATTCAATGAAGTGGCATAGCGCCATAAGATTGTATACAACTTGGTAAAATAACCATAGCATAGATTTTACAAATTAAACACATCTGTGTAGATGCAAAATGGTCGTCTGACCAAATGTTACAGATGTTCCATTAACTTGAAATACTCTAATCAACAGCGGTTTTTAGCACTTGTTGGATCGCCATCCCTGAAAAACTTCACAATTGCAGAAACTGAGGCATACGTTCCAAAGCCAAATCCAATGAAACCGAAGATAAGCACAGCGATACAAAGAATCTTTGTACAACGAATCTTGAATGCTTTTTGGTTATGAAAGGTGAGGATGTAAACAATAGGTGGAATGATGAGAGCTAGGGAACTACTACTGGCTGCTCCAATGAGTGATATAAACAATTCAATCCGAGGTATGGCAACAGCCAATGCCGCTAGTGAAACAGAATACATTGACTTACATTGCTGGTATTACTATTATTATCATCATCAGCCAACTTACCTGTACCGACAACTGCTACAGTGCGAAGAATGTATGGAAAACGTTGATAGCGTGAAATTCTTGTCTGCTTAATCACACCCTCCAATATAGTGATTGGGACATAAAACTGTAATGCATAGCTGGTGAAGATTGCAAAGCACAGATACAGTTTCACAACAGCATAAATCCTACAGACACACATTGCAGTTGATCAACTGCGTAATGTCCACATATGATAATCATGAGTCTCACCAGTTGCTATTTCCTGCTTCAGGCAAATTCAGTGGAATGCTGCCCCTGATATTCTCACCAAAACAGAGATAGCCAGATACACTGAAGACAACGTACACAATGGTGATCAGGGTCATTGATGAGAGCATGATCCTGTAAAAGTCTTTTGGATGCTTCATCTTATTCTCCAATGGAAGCACCTAATTCAGCCAAAAGATCGAATCTGTCTGTCTGTCTCTCTAGCTATTATAATTCATTGTTAATATCATTCAGCAGTAAACTACTCACATTCACATGCTACGATGTATATGTAGGGCTATTCCACTTACAATTCCAATAGCCTCAAAAGAATAAACGACCGTTCCAAAAAACAAAGGCCACTGAAGCACTGGAGCTATCAGAGGAAGCTCGTTGACTGGACCTCCAAAACCCTCTTCTTTAGGAAGATTGAGATGTGAGTAGCTGTAGTACATTATAGCCCCAAGACCGAATATCATTGACATGTTGGCAATCCCAGAGAGTGGTGACAAGTGATCCAAATTTCGGACAAAAGATAAAAGTACAAGTGGAACGACGATTGCAGCAATGAACCAACGGGCTGTGTTAGGGCAGTCTGGATTAATACCAACACCACATGCCCCAAGAACCTGTGCAATGTTCTCAGCTAAAAAAACAACGTAGACACAACAAAATCCAAACTGAGTGATCAGCAGAAAAGAGTTGACTATTAGCCTAGGATGAAAGCACAAATAATCGATTTGTTAACACAGTATGTGCATGCATATGCTGTGCTCAAATACTTGAAAATAAATGCCCAGTTTCGACCGAAAGGCAACGCTGATGTATATGCTACATCTCCATAGTCCAGCGCTTTCACTCGATTTCTAGAAAGACACACTACAGTGTACCACATAAGAATAAGCCTCCATAATGAAACCACCAACCTTCTGGTCAATGTGTGAGCACACTGCACAAGAAGATATATGCACCAAATACAAATGAGGGACATTGCAGTAAGAACAAGAGGACCCAACTACACACATACACACAACACTCGATTGTCTGTCAAGACACGAGATAGACTAACGTCACGCACAATTAATCCAGACTGCTTGATCGATTGCGGAAGTCCAAGTATTCCAGTGCCGATATTGCATTTTATGAAATGCACAAATGTTTCAGAATTACTACAAACACAAATGACTTATTGCAACCAATCCATTAAATGATGCAGCTATCACAATCAACAACACTGAACACATTACACTCAAAACCAAGAATATAAGACGATAATAATTAGTGGGTCTAAAAATATTCTAAAACTCATTTTTCAAAATGTCCCCAAACTCCTACACACTTCAAGTGCTCGGATACTGTAAACTATATCATCAGACTAAAGTGTATCAGCCAAAGACTGGATGTTGCATTAAATCTGCAGCCAGGCCAGACCATTACTCACAGGTTGCTGTTGCCATGCACCCACAAAAGCCCAAAGGCAGAGAATAGACTGCATGCTGTGGTATCCAACGAAAATAAACAACTTAAATTAATTCACCCAGAGAAACTGAAACGACCGTCAACTAATGTAACCTAATGGGATGCTGTGATCTCAGTTCTACGGATTTCTCTTGTAGAGTGCGTGTCTCCTCGACCGTCAAACTGTGAGAGAGTTCACTCATGCTTGTGTAGGAGTTCTGAATCGAATGATGGTACATCGGATCGTCCTCCTCCGTGTCCGATTGAGAACTAGCCAACCGTCCTCGTTTCTCTGTTGGAGGCAAGAGCGGCTCTGCATCGTTCGCTGCAGGACCATCGTCTGACATGTCGCCTGAAACTTAAAACCTGCGAGACCACGACACTCAAATTGATATTAATGCTAGTTCTAAGCATTAGCCTCGAAGTTCCAGACCGTCTCCCAAAGAAATGAGATGCGCGAGATTCTTTGGGAGACAGTCTGGAACTTCGAGGCTAGGTAAGCATGTGTCTACTAAATTTCAATAATTGTTGTAACGCTAGAAAACTTTGGGTGCAGCCTTAAAGTTAACATCGACCTGTAACAGGCAATGCACGAACTCGACCCCTGCGAAAGGTTTGTCACGTGACAAGTCTAATCCGGGATACAGTTTCTGTAACAATGCGGTGGCAGTTTTCTTTACGATGGGGCACGACTGCCGTAAGGTTGGCAATGTTTTTAAGGCAACGGGAGCGTTTTCTTATCTTTTGGGTAATGTGCAGAACTAGAACGCAACGTTTAGCCACGCTGTCCGACGAAACGAAGACGCGGATACTAACCGGTCCAGGATTGGATGACTTCGTGTCGGGCAGAGTCAACCTGGTTGATGCTCCGGCCACTCCAAATTATCTGAAGCGGAAAAAGGGACAGAGGTTGGAAGCGTGGGTGTGGCTTAATAGTGACGTCACTCTAACATGCTTTGTTGTGAAGACTTGGGTTACCGTCATGGTTGAAGACCGAAATACCGGTAGGAAAGAACTATGGTGCGTTGAAGAAGATTCTTCGAGATTTGAACCTAAATACGGTATGTATATTGAGTAGGATTGATATCAATGTTTACATAGTTGGTTGGTTGATTTTATGGACATTTTCATAACAGTACAGTGCCATCTATCTAGACAAGTTGGTACTGGAGGAGTCGAGATAAGCAATTTGTCTGTATAACCAGCACATATCTGTACACTATGACACACATAGCGTATAGCTGTTTCAATTATTATTGCAAAACTGAGAAATTGCATCTATGATCATCTCTATTTTTGCAAAAAGTCACTGATTTTGTCTGTAGTGTGGCTTTGATTTTATGATCTGATTTTTTGCCACTGATTTTGTGGCCACATGATGACGATGTGGTGAGGGTATAGCCCGGTCACAGTACGACACTGGCACAGCATCCTGCGAGTGTCTTGGACATTGACAAGGACACTTGTCAGTGAAGATGCTGGCGCTGTACCGTTCACACAGTATTGCATCTGACGAGCGTCCATCGCACAAAGAACACACTGTGACAGTGGTCTGGCGTTGCAAAGTAACTACGTGTGTACAATGTACTCGCGACAGACATGGACGACGACATTTTGCTTTTGTTGCTGTGGCGCTATAGTCTCAAGCGTTTTCTTTCATCGTCAGGTCCTTGTAGTTCTTGTCCAAATGCAGGGAAAACCACGCACATTCAATGAAAACTTCCACTGATGCCATGCGAACGAACAGAATATCCCGGATACATGTAGTTTCTCTGACTGACTTTCGATTGGTTGAAAATGAGCATGTGATGTCTGGGTCACTTCCGGCTAGGACGCTCGATTAGAACTTTTCTCTATTTCAGCGTCGTGGACGCTAGGTGAGCGTCGTGGACGCTGACATGTTTACAGTGTGATGCTGACGCTTGCTCATTGTCAGCATCAAGGATGCTTGCAGGACGCTTGTGCTAGCGTCGTACTGTGAACCAGGCTTAAGCCCTCCAGATGACTGGTACATCTGGGTAAGTGTTGTCTAGATAAGTGGCAGTTTGTAGCATCCCAGTTTGTACATAAGGCAGTTTTATGACACGCAGTTAGTAGCGTTGTTGTATGCTTTTGTTACTTACCATACATTGCTGGCGTCAGACCTTGCCATTTACATGCACGTGGCTGTTTGTTTGTACAGTACTTACATGTATGCATGCATACACATGTGTGTCAGGCGGCATCACATGCCATGACATAGGCACATTGTGTATATTTACTGAATGTGTGGTAAGTATGGTTGTACTTGTTTTTGTTGGTGACTGTGCACACGTGCACATGATTCAAGAATATACACGGGTATACATATCTTGATTGTTAACATAACAATGGATGGTGAACGAGTGATCTTGATATATACAAATTTAAATAATGATAACACGTTTAGGTTTGCGAGGAAGCTCGGTGTCCTAATATCGGAGAATGTTGGGGAGGGGGAGAGGAAGGTGTCGCAACTGCAACAATCATGGTAAGAATTACTCTGTTGTCATCATGATGTCAACAGATCTAGATTGTTGTTCAGTTGTTAGGCGATCAGTGCACTAGAGGATGCCGCTTCTGTTCCGTGAAGACAACACGTGCTCCACCTCCACCTGATCCCGAAGAACCGTCTAACACAGCAAAGGCTATCACTCAGTGGGGATTAGACTACGTCGTTCTCACATCAGTCGATCGAGATGGTAATGTCCTCACTCTAATTGAGTCGTGATCGTGTTGCAAACATTGCATGTGAGCGAATTACAGCAGAGATATGTGTGTACTGTGCAGTCGTGAGTAAAGCTAAATAGACGTTACATATTTGTGTTGTAAGGTTTACATAATACTATGAGTTTGTGTTTGCTGATAGATTTGCCTGATGGTGGTTCGGCTCATTTCGCTCGCACTGTCCAAGAGTTGAAGTCTCGGAGTCCCACCATGTTAGTGGAATGTCTTACACCAGACTTTAAAGGCGACCTTGATAGTGTAGCCACGATTGTATACGCCGGACTGGACGTCTATGCTCACAATATTGAAACCGTGAGAGAGTTACACTGGTAAGACGTCCGTTGAAGTTTACACGTAATTTCTTGAATAACGAGAACAGAATAAACATGAACGTGGTAGTGGTCTTGAATACCCAAAGTAACTGATGTGGTCACTAGTTGGTTAATTAAAATGGTAGCAACAGATGTGATTATATACTATCAGTATACAAGAGTTGATTTTTGTGTGATTTTTTAGTTTATATTGCTTTGCTGTTGTGTGTTGTAAGGTTAGTGAGAGATCCAAGAGCCAAGTACGAACAAAGCTTAGAAGTACTTCGACATGCCAAACGAGTTCAACCTGAACTTATCACTAAGACATCAATCATGTTAGGAGTCGGTGAGACCGACGAGCAAGTCGTACAAACGTTAGAAGGTACCGTGTACCAATCAAGAATTTTTTTGTAACTGAATCGTGATTTTGTCTTTGTTGTAATGAGATGTGAGAGCTGCTGGAGTTGATTGTGTGACACTGGGGCAGTACATGCAGCCAACAAAACGACACCTTAAAGTCTGCCATTGGACCAGTTGTCGTATATAATACACGTAGTTTACTGATATACTGATGGTGTGCAGGTTGTCGAATACGTCACTCCAGAAAAGTTTAAATTTTGGGAGAAAGTCGGCGGTCAGCTGGGTTTCAAGTACACAGCAAGTGGTCCGTTGGTCCGTTCTTCATACAAAGCCGGTATGTGTTGATAACTAATGTGTTGGCCAATGGGATGATGTCTATTGCATGTCCTGAGTTCTAATGTATAGTAGACTGTATTCGCAACACTGTGTGCTTTGCTTGCAGGAGAGTTTTATATCAAGAATCTACTGAAAAAGACCGACACCGCTCTACAGATCAAATCGATTTCTGGATAACAATGTACATTTTTACACCCATCTTGCTAGATTTCTATGCTTGTAAATTGTTTGTGTTGTACACCACTCTAGACAAATACAGTAGAAGTTAGATTATTTAATCTCATGGGTGCCTGTACTGTCTCCTGTCTCTTGCACCGAGTGTTGAGATTGTGAATCTTTGTCCTTGGTGTCATTCTGACTGCCGTTACCATCAGTTTGTACTGTTGCTTGCTCTGCTGTGTTTGTTAATTGAGGGCTGTTAGTGATGCTGAAAATATGCGGAAGTGTTTACATGTTTAAATGGTACAATGTGATGCACGATATGCCAAGTACCTTGCTGTTTCTGCCAGGTGCTTGCTGAGCTTTTGTTCTTGATCTTTCTGTCGTTTGTTGAATGACTGTCTTTTTTGGCCTTGGCCTTCACTGAGCAATAACTGAGCCTAAACAATGAAGCTACTACTGCTGGCTAAACTTGTATACATGTTGGATGGCATGAGTACAAACGTGTGCAAGTTCAGACATGTGAAGTCGACGATCTTCATCTGCTTTGTAAAATGCCTACAAGCAAGACGAACTCGGGTGAACAACATGTGGTAACAGTTTTGTGATTGTATATTGGGACCCTTGATTCTCGGTCCAAACGCCATTCGTAGTCTTTCAGTTGGTGTTCGAGCTCCTTCTTCTCTGCATTGAGTCGTCGTAGCAACTGTTTAAGGTTTGCCTGGAAAGACAGACTATTGTGTCAATTGGCTTTGACTACACACTGTTGTTTGATTGACTGTTTACATCTGACATGTCTTGATAAGAATCATTTACCGAAATCGTTGAAGCTGCAACAAATAAAACACAAACATTCCCGAAAATTTTGAGAATTAAATTGAGCATAGAAACAGACTACTTGTACTACCTGTTTCAGTCAACTACTTACCGGTTTTACTTTGTTTTGCATTCTTTATATCTTCTTCCAGTTGTCTTGCTTTCGCTTCCAGTTGCTGGTTCTTTTCTAATTGAGTTTGGTATCTCACTTGCCATTCATTTCCTGAAGGACACACACAACTGGGTGACACATCTGTCCTTTATATCAGTAGAACTCAGGTGGGATGTCCCTTTATTTAGCAAACATGTTACCATCAGTTTCTATTTTACTGAAGCCTTCTTCCAATTCACTGATGGTACTAGAGAGTTCTTTAGTTGATTCTTCTAGTGCTTGCCTGCAAACAAGGTAAATATTGTAATATTCTCGATTGCCGTCTTATTTCATTACTTCAATCTTTTCTCTTCTAGTATCTCCGCCTTCAGTTTTTCAATCGTCGTTGCCATGAGGCTGCAGATGTACACAGTGCGCACGAAAGCCGGAAAAGGTAAAAAGCGAGGTCTAATCCGGGACACGAGATTCGCTAAATGGCCGTTGAATTGCGTTACGAAGGGTCGGACGACCCGCCAGCGTTTCTAGGCACGTTTGTCAGCTCTGGTTCGGCAATTCCCTTTGATATTCTTTTGTCTAAAATAGTGAAATTCACCAACGGACAATTGAACTGCGAAAATGTCGAGGAGGTGCCAGATGTGACGTTGTTGAAGGCAGAGGATGACTCGAATGCGACATCAGCGAATCCTAGACGCATGCTGGTAAGGGTGTTTTGAGTTCACGTGTCTCTTGGGTCCATTTTGTGTCACTTGTAATTCAACTAAAACAATCAAATTGGTTGCAATGTGGAAAATAGTTTCATACTCGAAAATTATGTCTAGTTGGCTGAAACATCTCAGATGGTGTATTTGGGAAAGAACTTTGGCCCAGACAGACATCCAGACAATTTCTGCAAGTAGTCATTATGGCAGTAATTAATTTCAATGTTTACTACATTTAAGGTTTTGTGACTGCTAGATATCTGGTTGGTCTAATGGATCGTGTGACAGGAGAGATGACTTTGCATGATGCTCTGACCATCACAATGCATCCTAGACCACACATGGTCTCCTCGGAATCGGAGGGGGAGAGCAATGCTGTTGGTGACATGAGCTATCGTGAACAGGTAAATCGAGTACTCGCGCTATTAAGTTGTTTATAACACGAAATTGTGTGATGTTGTATTGTTTAGTATTCAAAGCTGATAGAAAGTTTTGGTAGTGGGAGAAAGAAGAAGCTAGTTGAAGCACGGCAGAAGAGTCAACTTGATGACTCATCTCTTGATGCATCTATCGTCATCGCCAAGGATTACGCTCATACAGAATTAGACAACGAAGACAGTTGTGAGGTTGTCTGTAGCTTTAGTGGTTGATTTGATGGCATATGTTCGTGTTCAGCATCTTTGAACGAGCAGTGGATGTCCAACCAAGCACGCATGATACCTCCTTTTGATGCTAATGCAGAAACTCCAATGGATGTGTTTAAGCTGGAAGATTGTATGTTGTGACAGTGAGGATTGTGTGCTGCAATGGCAGTTGTGTGTTTGTAGTGATTACCCCGGAAGAGTATAATGCTATCAAAGGCTTGGCTCAGTCATTTGTTGAAGCAAAACAAAGCGATGTAGACCAGTGGAGAACTGAAAAGAAGTAAGACAGACAGACAGACAGACGGACAGAGAGACACACAGACAAGACAGACAGACTGACAGACACAGACATGCACACACATAGACACATGCTCTCTCTCTCTCTCTCTCTCTCTCTCACACACACACACACACACACACACACACACACACACGGTTGGCAAATTCATTGCAGCAACTTAGCTACACAGAAGTAGACAAGTTGACAACTTTACAGTACGAAAGCATACTTTCTTAGTCAACTAAGATGCTATGTTGCAGATACCCAGAGTATGTTCTTAGACATGTGGAGCAACTGTGGGCGGTCGTGGCATCCAAAGTAGTCAAACGTCGGGCGAGATGTCTTACCTACTTGTCATTCCTGATGGCTATCTATAACACTCCTCATCGAGAATTCACTCAACACGGTAATCAAACAAACCGTTGAAATATTTGATGCCTGGTGACATTTCGTTTAGGATTGCAGCAGTTCAATTTGCCATCTGTGGTTGAAAATAGAATCAAGAGTTTGTTTACGGAATCACCGGCCAGGGTCGACAGAAAGTCACGGTGAGACTTTGTCACTTTTGTGTTTTATCCAAAGCAAATAAAATTCTGGAACCAGACAGGGCAATACAATTAGCTCTATCCGACAACTATTCATAATGTTTGTCGCTCTGCGACTACTATTGTCCACTTTTTCTGTCTCTTGGTTTAGATTTTGTGTCTTAGCTGTCTCTATTGCTGTAGCTGCGTTATTCCTTCACGTTTGAGGGACAAGCTGCTGTGCTATATTCTTGTGTTGTCACTCTACATTGACAACTTCTCATTTGATTGTGCGATACTGGCACGAGACTTAGGAATTCAGCCGCAGAAGTGAGTGTGGAGTGTGGACGTATTTTGTGAAATCAGCTCTTGAGCACGGGTTGCGTTTGCAGAATGGGTGAGTACTGGAGAACTATTGGCTGCCACATGAAAACTCAGAAACAGAAGGCAAGCTCGAGTAGTGGCGACTCTGATCAAATGCGGATTCTCAATGTCGAACTGAAGGTCCCATTCAAGTTGCCTTCACCTCGGAAACGCTCTGCACAGAGAACACGTTAATTAATGAGTTCATGTTTGCACAGCATATCTAATCATTAATTAATTAATTAATTAATTACCGTACATACGGGTATTTTGTTATACGGGATAGGGTAAACAATGTCAAGCAAGATTCCAGATTGGGTTGCCTTGTGGCTTGTAGCGACGTCTCTGATTTGCGCTTATGATGCTACATTTGTGTTGCTACGACCAAGGACACTGGAGGGTGGCGATCTCTCTTTTATTTTTCCAGGACGTAATGTACATACGTCTAGCTCTTACCTTTTGATATTAAAAGTGTTTTTATAGACGTCTACTATACTACGATCGACATCAAGTATGGGGATATGGAAGACCAATTTGTGATTGCACAATCTATGTATGGTTGAGATTTTTAGTAATTCATCTCTTGTCTGTATTTATGTTTAGTCTTTGTTTATTTTGTTCTGGTTGTTCTCTTTCAGACTCAATTTGTTTGAGATTATACTCAACGTCATCACATTGGTCATGGTAAGGATCATGATGTAGTTACTCGTAATTGACTTTTAAACTCGACGAAAGGGTATAGTAAGTAGGACTTGTATTAATCAAAGAGTA
Organism: Corticium candelabrum; assembly: GCF_963422355.1. Lineage (NCBI taxonomy): Eukaryota > Metazoa > Porifera > Homoscleromorpha > Homosclerophorida > Plakinidae > Corticium > Corticium candelabrum. The sequence continues at coordinate 6,523,170 of NC_085098.1, read as the reverse complement.
GTGTAGGACGACGATGCTGCATTGATCATGATTAGCACAAGAATACAAAATATTTATGAAAACAAAGCAGGGATGTCTGAATGTTTCATGACTTCATTGACAGACATACAGGTCGATAGAAGTGGATCGAAACAGAGATAGGTCACTTAGCAAGGCCATAGGCTGGGGATTCAGGGGTTTGGACAAACCGCCGTGCAACTGTGTATTTTCGCTTTTGATTTAAAGCACGCGGTGTGCTACACAGTATACTACTATGTCAAATGTTTATATGCAATCCCTACATTTCTCATTTCTATAAAATGTTTTTTTAATAATTCTAAATGTGTACATATAATTCAAAGCCAAAAAGACCACGTGATGTTTTTGTGACGTCATTGCACCATTTTGATGAGTTACACACCTCCCACTTCTGAATCCAGGCTACGGCTATGCTTAGGGTATTTCTTATTGATGGAAATATTTCATACTTAACTTTTCTTAACATCATGCATTTACTGGGTGACTGGGTTTGTTAGTCTTTTACTTGGAAAAGAGCGGGTTTGCTCTCAAAATCTTGTACTCAACTGCTGGCCTTGCTTTTGTTGGGTATCACAGACAATTGTTTATACAGAAACAGCTGGAATTTTGTAATCTCATCCAAGACATTCTGTTATTTCTCACAGCATTGCAGATCAGATTGGCGAGCTCCTGTCGTTGCTTTCCTCGTGCAAGCGTTTACGTTTTGGAAGACTGTCTTGTACATGATTCAGTATACTCCACTTTGCAACGGTAGTCATCTAGTCGAGCATCTCGACTGGTTGAAGTACACCGCACTGTTTTTGGGGACAAATGGCTGGTGGATTGTCATTCCGCTGTTGAGCTTGTGGACTCTATGGAAGACACTATTATCTGCTATGGCGCCATCTG